>NC_134362.1:53772156-53969656 GCF_048569485.1 Anomaloglossus baeobatrachus
TTTAATACCACTTGGGATAATTCTATTAGGCATCATTGCACTTAAATGGTATCTGTCAGCAGGTTTTTGCTATGTAAGCAGAGCCAACATGCTGCAAGGGTTAACACAGAGAATTTAGGATTGCCTGTTTTGTCAAGGTCTGATCTGTTGTTTATTTGCTATGTTTGTTTAAAGGCTACTTTACACACTGCGATATCGGTCCCGATATCGCTAGTGTGGGTACCCGCCCCCATCTGTTGCGCAACACGGGCATATCGCTGCCCGTGCCGCACAACATCGCCCACAGCCGTCATACATACTTACCTGTCCGGCGACGTCGCTGTGACCGGCGAACCGCCTCCTTTCTAAGGGGGCGGTCCGTGCGGCGTCACAGCGACGTCACTGAAATGTCACTGAACCGCCGCCCAATAGCAGCGGAGGGGCGGAGATGAGTGGGACGTAACATCCTGCCCACCTCCTTCCTTGCGCATAGCGGCCGGAGGCAGGTAAGGGGAGCTTCCTCGTTCCTGCGACGTCACACGCAGCGATGTGTGCTGCCGCAGGAACGAGGAACAACCTCGTTACTGCTGTAGTAACGAGATTTGAGAATGGACCCCCGTGTCGCCGATTAGCGATTTTGCACGTTTTTGCAACGATGCAAAATCGCTTATCGATGTCACACGCAACGGCATCGCTAATGCGGCCGGATGTGCGTCACGAATTCCGTGACCCCAACGACTCCGCATTAGCGATGTCGTAGCGTGTAAAGCCCGCTTAAGCGGCAGGACACAAGCAGGATTTATCATTCCTGGACTACAAAGTCACCATGACAGTCCAGCACGCCCCCTCCTCTAATTGACACCTCACTGTCAATGTACAAATCTCTATATAGAGCCTGGTGTGGGTGGGGACAGCTCTTTCAGCTCTGCTACATGGCTAAATCTAAAAATTCTGATTGTGTCTGAATGGCTGCACAAACTAAGTGATACATTGTTGGATTCAGGATCTTTTTGCCTTCATCTTGTTGCTGTCAGATGAGGTAGCAAAAACCTGCTGACAGATTCCCTTTAATAAATATTCTGCATGACATCTAAAAAATTGATCTTAATCTCTACGAAGGGCTATGCGGGTCCCATTATTCTGTATAGAGGACTATGTGGGGCCCATTATTCTATATGTGGGGCCATTATTCTGTATGGAGGGCTATGTGTGGCCCATTATTCTGTATGGAGGACTATGTGGGGCCCATTATTCTGTATGGAGGGCTATGTGGGGCCCATTATTCTGTATGGAGGGCTATGTGGGGCCCATTACTCTATATGGAGGACTATGTGGGGCCATTATTCTATATGGAGGACTATGTGGGGCCATTATTCTGTATTGAGGACTATGTGGGGTCCATTATTGTGTATGGAGGTCTATGTGGGGTCCATTATTCTGTATGGAGGGCTATGTGTGGCCCATTATTCTGTATGGAGGTCTATGTGGGGCCCATTATTCTGTATGGAGGGCTATGTGAGGCCCATTATTCTGTATGGAGGGCTATGTGGGGACATTATTCTGCATGGAGTGCTATGTGCGACCTGTTATTCTGTATGGAGGGCTATGTGGGGCCCAATATTCTGTATGGAGGGCTATGTGGGGCCCATTATTCTATATGGAGGACTATGTGGGGCCCATTATTCTGTATGGAGGACTATGTGGGGCCCGTTATTCTGTATGGAGGACTATGTGGGGCCATTATTCTATATGGAGGACTATGTGGGGCCCATTATTCTGTATGGAGGACTATGTGGGGCCCGTTATTCTGTATGGAGGACTATGTGGGGCCCATTATTCTGTATGGAGGGATATGTGAGGCCCATTATTCTGTATGGAGGACTATGTGGGGCCCATTATTCTGCATGGAGGACTATGTGGGGCCCAATATTCTGTATGGAGGGCTATGTTGGCCCATTATTCTATATGGAGGGCCATGTGAGGCCTGTTATTCTGTATGGGGGGCTATTTGGGGCCCATTATTCTGTATGGAGGGCTATGTGGGGCCCATTATTCTGTATGGAGGGCTATGTGGGACCCATTATTCTGTATGGAGGGCTATGTGGGGCCTATTATTCTGTATGGAGGGCTATGTGGCGCCCATTATTCTGTATGAAGGGCTATGTGGCGCCCATTATTCTGTATGGAGGGCTATGTGGGGCCCCTTATTCTGTATGGAGGACTATGTGGTGCCCATTATTCTGTATGGAGGGCTATGTGGGGCCCGTTATTCTGTATGGAGGGCTATGTGGGGCCCGTTATTCTGTATGGAGGACTATGTGGGGCCCATTATTCTGTATGGAGGGCTATGTGGGGCCCATTATTCTGTATAGAGGACTATGTGGGGCCCGTTATTCTGTATGGAGGGCTACGTGGGGCCCATTATTCTGTATGGAGGGCTATGTGGGGCCCATTATTCTGTATGGAGGGCTATGTGGCGCCCATTATTCTGTATAGAGGACTATGTGGGGCCCGTTATTCTGTATGGAGGGCTATGTGGGGCCCATTATTCTGTATGGAGGGCTATGTGGAGCCCATTATTCTGTATGGAGGGCTATGTGGGGCCCGTTATTCTGTATGGAGGACTATGTGGGGCCCATTATTCTGTATGGAGGGCTATGTGGGGCCCATTATTCTGTATGGAGGGCTATGTGGGGCCCATTATTCTGTATGGAGGGCTATGTGGGGCCCATTATTCTGTATGGAGGGCTATGTGGGGCCCGTTATTCTGTATGGAGGACTATGTGGGGCCCATTATTCTGTATGGAGGGCTATGTGGGGCCCGTTATTCTGTATGGAGGACTATGTGGGGATCATTATTCTGTATGGAGGGCTATGTGGAGCCCGTTATTCTGTATGGAGGTCTATGTGGGGCCCATTATTCTGTATGGAGGGCTATGTGGGGCCCGTTATTCTGTATGGAGGGCTATGTGGGGCCCGTTATTGTGTATGGAGGGCTATGGGGTCCATTACTTGTTCCTATCAGTCCTTGAACCCTATAGCAGATTCTCCACCATGATAGTAATGCCCATAGAATATATCCACCATTATACCTTGTAGGTTATTGAGGGATTATGTGATCATAATGAAAAATGATTTAATTATAAAAAGTAACTTAAAATTGATATATTTTTTTTTTTGAGAGTTGGAACGACTCCCCTATGTACATGGCACCTAAGGTGTTAGGTTTCCACTAGATGACTTCACTCTAGGAGGGGATCCGGAAAAGTAACATAATAGCCCCCCCACACGAGAGCTATCTGTGTGTACACACAAGGTCATGTTTTCCTATGTAGCATCCCATGGGGATGAGTGCAGGAATAGCAGAGGGAACAAGAAGGGAAATTACTTGGAAATGAATGTTTCCTGCTGGTTTTAAACATGCACGCCACCTATGTATTCGGGATATAAATGGTAACATCCATTGCTGCTTCCATATTACATCATACCTCTTATGTAGCACACAATTGAACAATATATGATGTTAACGCACTCAGGCAGGAATGGAGTCCTAACAATACGTTGACATATCACTTATAGAAAAGGGAAGTTGGTGCTATTCATGATCCATTCGGTGACCTCAGACACAGCGAGTGAAGAGCGTTAGTTAAAGGGAACCTGTCATGCTGAAATGATATGTGAACTGCACAAAGAATATTATCAAGCAAGAACTTAATATACATTTTTGATGGCTGTTTTGGCAAAACTTGTATTTTACTCTTTTTTTGTAAACAGAAAAATAATGTTGCTTCCTAGTATCAGCTATGTTGGCTTAGGCCCCTCCCCTTCTGGTCACATGGGTATGACATCAGCACAGGTCCTTCTAGTCACTTAGTAAAACGATTCTATAATAGAATTAGCATAAATAACAGGGGAAGGACTGACAGGCAGGGGGCGAAAATCACTATGAATACCCACCCCAGCTATCAGCTGATCGGCAGCTGCTGTCACTCAAAAAGCTGCTCCTATTACAAACTTTACTTGCTTGTGTTTCAAAACCTATATATCCGAGTCGACAACTAAAGGTATATATAGAATCAGCCTGATATTGCCAGTATAGCACTGGCTTTAGGTTATATAGGAAATCCAGGTGATTGGTGCGCTTTAACAATTTCTTCCAAATTTACATATACCATTGTATTTTTTTTTACGAAACGCTATACAGTAAAAAAAAAAAACTTTAATATTTTTTTAAAAAAACCTTTAAGTAGAGATCATCAGCTGAAATAAGCCAGTGAACTATTGATAATGTCAACATGATATAAATTCCTGGACGTCCGGCACATATAACCTGCGGATTATTTACTACCGTTTACATTGCCGGTCTCCCAGACTGTTCCACTTGTCTTGCGGATGGTATGATTCATTTAATTGGTGTTCTTGCGTAGTTGAGTTGCGTTTTATGTTTTTGGCTGCCTCATTTTATGTGGTAAGGGGTAATGTTATCAGGGATGTTTGGAGAGTAATGATGTCACTAGTGTAAAGTATAACATGTGGTGAGGAGTTATGTTCACATCATTCATTCCGATACGGTTCCGTATGGAATGTCTGCCTCGAAGAGAGAGGAAAGTCTACCTGGACTTATTTGACATCTAACAAATGTAAAAAATTTGTACAATTCCGAATTAAAATGTTTGTATTATGCTGAAAAGAAATAGATATCGTGAAGGGAACATGAGATTTTACAGCAGAACACTGGCTTATGGCTCTAATACAAGTATCAAAAATTCTGTCCCCAAGAGGGACTTGGGTTAAGGACACGTCGGAGTTTGTTTATGTCCCCATGTCCGTGTATGTGGATCTCAGGACAAGCGGCGTACATTGATCTTTCTGTACTCAGTTCATCCTGAGAGTTTAGAGACACGGATGCTGTTATTTACAGGAACACAGCCGCGTCCTCAACCCTGAGATCTGTACTTGGGGTCTAAATTTGGTTTTCGTGTTTATTCCGGTGATCAGTCTTTGGTCATAAGCACTTTTGCTTTGGGAAAACTTTTGGAACTTAAAGAGTTACTAAACTTAAAGAAAGTTTATTTCCTATTTGGCAAGCACTTTAATTGACTACAAGTCCTGTTCCCACACCCATCACCAATTTCTTAATTAGATCCTCGAACAGTTGTACAGCTCAGACGACAGGAGAACACAGCTCAGATGACAGGAGCACACAGCTCAGAAGATAGGAGCACACAGCTCAGACGACAGGAGCACACAGCTCAGAAGACAGGAGCACACAGCTCAGACGACAGGAGCACACAGCTCAGACGACAGGAGCACACAGCTCAGAAGATAGGAGCACACAGCTCAGACGACAGAAGCACACAGCTCAGAAGATTGGAGCACACAGCTCAAACGACAGGAGCACACAGCTCAGAAGATAGGAGCACACAGCTCAGACGACAGGAGCACACAGCTCAGACGACAGGAGCACACAGCTCAGACGACAGAAGCACTCAGCTCAGACGACAGGAGCACACAGCTCAGACAACAGAAGTACTCAGCTCAGTCGACAGGAGCACTCAGCACACACAACTGGAACACACAGCTTAGATGACAGGAGCACACAGCTCAGACGACAGGAACACACAGCTCAGAAGATAGGAGACACAGCTCAGACGACAGGAGCACACAGCTCAGAGGACAGGAGTACACAGCTCAGACGACAGAAGCACTCACCTCAGACGACAGGAGCACTCTGCTCACACAACTGGAACACACAGCTTAGATGACAGGAGCACACAGCTCAGACGACAGGTGCACATGTGCCGCCCCCGTGTCAGCAGCCGAGCTGCTTGGATCCGGATCCGCGGTAGCTCAAGGGGCGTCCGGACCGGGGGGGGGGTCTCGCGGCCACTCGAATGAATGGGGGTATTTACAGGGGATTATATTTAGAGTTCGTAACGCCATCCGTGGTGTGTGGTAATGTGGAGTACCACCGCTGCAGCTGGGAGTACCCGGTTACGATGGAGTGGGCAGCCAGGTGTTTAACCCCTCCATGGGTAGGGGGGAATGCCCCGGGACTCGGTGATGGTGACAGGGATGTAAGGGTCACTTGCGCACTCACTCAGTCCAATAACGCTGACACTGACAACTTTAGTAAACCAAAGTTTTGGACACCGCTACCGCTGAGGGGAAGCATGTTTGGGTCCCGTTTCTGCTGGTGTTGCCTGTTGATCTGTGACCTTTCCCTTGGCGCCTTGTTTCCTTCTAGTTGGTCCCTGTAGCTTGAAACTAGTCAGGTCCCGCTCCCCAGTATGGCTAACTGAGGGAGCTTGCTGTCAGGGTTCACGCTTGTGATTTCTTGTACCCTATTTGTGGAAAGTCCTATCCCTCTCGTTGCGCTAGTACCCTGATTTTGGAGCGGGTAGAGAGCGGATCTTGAGGGCTCCGTTCTTTTCGGGTGAATTGTCAGGTTGCCTGAAGCTACTCCGTGCCCTGGTACCAGCCCGGTGATGGTACAAGGCCGCCGGCTTTCCTCCAGAACAATACCATGCCCCTTGTCATGATCCCCTATGACCGGGGGTACAGCTCCTACCAGGCCGAGACCAACGTCTGCTACCTAGTAGTTCCAAGGAGCCCAGCTCCTGACCTCCTCTCATTTTCACCTCCAACACTACACTTCCCTTTCTCTGACTGACTCCTGACACTCCTGACCTCACCTTAACCAACCCCCCAAGTGGGCGACCCTATTCCACTCAGGCGGTCCACTGGTGTGTCTGGTGGGTGTGGTGCAGAGTGTTCCTAGGATTTTGATTAACTGGTTTTGGCAACACCATTGGTTAGGGACCTGTAACCAAGGAGGAGGTGGATATTACACAGAAGGGCAGATTGCACAATACCCTGTGACGACCTGATAGGCCAGGGCGTCACACACACAGCTCAGATTACAGGAGCACACAGCTGAGACGAAAGATGCACACAGCTCAGACGACATGAGTACACAGCTCAGATGACAGGAGCACACAGCTCAGACGACAGTAGCACACAGCTCAGACGACAGGAGCACACAGATCCGATGACATGTGCACACAGCTCAGACGACATGAGCCCACAGCTCAGACGACAGAAGCACACAGCTCAGACGACAGAAGCACACAGCTCAGATGACAGAAGCATACAGCTCAGACGACAGAAGCATACAGCTCAGACGACAGAAGCACACAGCTCAGACCACAGGAGCACACTGCTCAGACAACAGGAGTACACAGTTCTGACAAACGGTGCACACTGCTCAGATGACAGGAGCACACAGCTCAGATGACAGGAGCATACAGCTCAGATGACAGGAGTACACAGCTCAGACAACAGGTGCACACAGCTCAGACGACAGAAGCACACAGCTCAGACGATAGGAGCACAAAACTCAAATGACAGGAGCACACAGCTCAGACGATAGGAGCACACAGCTCAGACGATAGTAGCACACAGCTCAGATGATAGGCGCACACAGCTCAGACATCAGGAGCACACAGCTCAGACAATAGTAGCACACAGCTCAGATAATAGGCGCACACAGCTCAGACATCAGCAGCGCACAGCTTAGACGATAGTAGCACACAGCTCAGATGATAGGACCACACAGCTCAGACATCAGGAGCGCACAGCTTAGATGATAGGAGCACACAGCTCAGACATCAGGAGCACACAGCTCAGACATCAGGAGCACACAGCTCAGACATCAGGAGCACACAGCTTAGACGATAGCAGCACACAGCTCCTGTCTGACTGCGCACATAGAGAGGATATAGATTCAATAGAACTCACAACGACAGGAGCACACAGCTCAGACGATAGGAGCACACAGCTCAGACGACAGAGGCACACAGCTCAGACGATAGGAGCACAAAACTCAAATGACAGGAGCACACAGCTCAGACGATAGGAGCACACAGCTCAGACAATAGCAGCACACAGCTCAGATGATAGGCGCACACAGCTCAGACATCAGGAGCACACAGCTCAGACAATAGTAGCACACAGCTCAGACGATAGGCACACACAGCTCAGACGATAGGCGCACACAGCTTAGACATCAGCAGCGCACAGCTTAGACGATAGTAGCACACAGCTCAGATGATAGGAGCACACAGCTCAGACATCAGGAGCGCACAGCTTAGATGATAGGAGCACACAGCTCAGACATCAGGAACACACAGCTCAGACATCAGGAGCACACAGCTTAGACATCAGGAGCACACAGCTCAGACATCAGGAGCACACAGCTTAGACATCAGGAGCACACAGCTCAGACATCAGGAGCACACAGCTCAGACATCAGGAGCACACAGCTCAGACATCAGGAGCACACAGCTCAGACATCAGGAGCACACAGCTCAGACATCAGGAGCACACAGCTCAGACATCAGGAGCACACAGCTCAGACATCAGGAGCACACAGCTTAGACAATAACAGCACACAGCTCCTGTCTGACTGCGCACATAGAGAGGATATAGATTCAATAGAACTCACAAATACTGTACTTTCTATTGAATCTGTACTCAAGGGGAAGTTGTGTTTTCTTTTCTCCTGCACTGCGCCTCTTTGGGGAGGGGGGGTCTATTGATCAATCAGTGGGGTCTGATGGACCCCTACTGGTTTGCAGGCTATTAAAGTGTCTGTCAAATATGTAAAAACTTCCTGACAGTTTATTTTCTCTTTAAATGTTCACAGTCATTTGAAAAAGCTTTGTATAAATCAATGGTGCAAGCCAATATAATAAGCTTTGCAATGTATCTCATCATTAAAATCTTATTCTTTCTTCATGTATGAGCCACTTCTCCTTCTTTTGTCTCCTGAACTCATCATTAACTCTGAAAAGGAGATAAAATCTGCCCTGGGCAGAAGAAGGGGTGTGGGAGGACAGAGTCGCAGAGTGGAAAACTCTCAAAAAAGAGAGGCACAGATACACAAACAAAACTGCTATTGCTTTCTAGTAAGTGTTTACTAGAGATGAGCGAACCAGCCGCGGTTCGGCTCGTATTCGGTTCGTCGAACGGAGGTCTTGTTCGAGTTCAGTTCGGCGAACGTTCGACGAACCGAACTCGAACCGCATAGGAAACAATGGCAGGCAATCACAAACACATAAAAACACCTAGAAAACACCCTCAAAGGTGTCCAAAAGGTGACAAACAACTCACAACACAACACAAACACATGGGAAAGTGACAAGGACATATACTCATGCGAAAACAAAAGAGCTGGACAGCGAAAAAGAGGAGGAGACACAGATATAGGCATGGCACGCCCTTCTAAAATCATGTAAAACACCGCAAGGTGACTCCAAGCGGAGTCTCCCTTTTTTCCAAAAATTGTGCCCCACACACACCCACCCATTCAGTGGCAGCACTTATGCCCCAGTTGTACACTTCACAGCTAGATTTGCATCAAGCACATTCAAAAATACGCCATTCTTAACCGTCCCCAGGAGGACACCGGGGTAGGTAGCAAAGTCTTTCCTGATCCCAGCTCTGTTCATCTTGGCTCCTTTTAAAAAACACAGCAAGCAAGGGTTACTCCAAGCGGAGTCTCCCTTTTTTCCAAAAATTGGGCCCCACACACACCCACCCATTCAGTGGCAGCACTTGTGCCCCAGTTGTACACTTCACAGCTAGATTTGCATCAAGCACATTCAAAAATACGCCATACTTAACCGTCCCCAGGATGACACCGGGGTAGGTAGCTAAGTCTTTGCTGAACCATGACTTGTTCATCTTGGCTCCTTTTAAAAAACACAGCAAGCAAGGGTTACTCCAAGCGGAGTCTCCCTTTTTTCCAAAAATTGGGCCACACAGACACCCCATCAGTGGCAGCACTTGTGCCCTAGTTGCAAACAGGATGTTTTGATTTGCATCAAGCACATTCCAAATCCACAAGCATTTACTCTCCCCAGGATGACACAGGGGTAGTAAATTCCTTCTGGATCCATGACTTGTTCATTTTGATGAACGTCAGTCTGTCCACATTGTCACTGGACAGACGCGTGCGCTTATCTGTCAGCACACACCCAGCAGCACTGAAGACACGTTCAGAGACAACGCTGGCAGCTGCACACGACAAAATCTCCAAGGCGTAACTGGAGAGCTCTGGCCATTTTTCAAGATTTGAAGCCCAAAATGAGCAAGGCTCCATTTGCAAAGTCATGGCATCGATGTTCATTTGGAGATACTCCTGTATCATCCTCTCCAGCCGTTAACTATGTGTCAGACTTGTTGTCTCTGGTGGCCTTGCAAAGGAGGGTCTAAAAAATTATGAAAAGATTAAATAAAATTGCTGTTACCAGCACCAGATACGGTGCTACTGGTACGGGTAGACTGTTGAAGATGACGAGACCGTCCCATGTTTGTCAAGTTACAACTGGGACATTCACTCCCTGCACCTGCACGGTTGTTTGGTGGAAAAGCCGAGCTAAGATCGAGTAACAGCTTCTGCTGATACTCCTGCATACGTGCGTCCCTTTCTATGGCTGGAATTATGTCACAAAATTTGGACTTGTACCGGGGATCTAATAGTGTGGCAAGCCAGTAGTCATCATCACTTTTAATTTTGACAATACGAGGGTCATGTTGGAGGTAGTGCAGCAAGAAGGCGCTCATGTGTCTTGCGCAGCCATGCGGACCAAGTCCAAGCTGTGTTTGTGGCATAGAGGTGCTAACCGTTCTTTCTTCCTCTGACATCTCCCCCCAACCTCTTTCAACTATAATTTGACCAAGGTCTCCCTCATCCGCTGAGTCTTCCATGTCCATGGACAGTTCGTCCTCCATTTCTTCATGCTCTCCTGCACCTTCCTCAACATTTCGCCTGCTACCATGCGCCCTTGTTGATCCCTGTCCCCCATGGTCCCATGCCTGCCGCGTTGGTGATGATGAACGTCTGGACCTTGGTGATGTTGTTGTGTCTTGCGCATATGAATCCTCCTGTACTTCCTCCCCTTCCTGTTGTCCCACCCCCTGACTCCGAATAGTGTTTAGCGTGTGCTCCAGCATGTAAATGACTGGAATTGTCATGCTGATAATGGCATTGTCAGCGCTAAACATATTCGTCGCCATGTCGAAACTGTGCAGAAGGGTGCATAGGTCCTTGATCTGAGACCACTCCATCAGGGTGATCTGCCCCACCTCTGCATCTCGTTGGCCCAGGCTATACGTCATGACGTATTGCACAAGGGCTCGGCGGTGCTGCCACAGTCGCTGTAACATGTGGAGAGTCGAATTCCAGCGTGTCGCCACATCGCATTTCAGGCGATGAACCGGCAGGCCGAAAGACTTCTGGAGCGATGCAAGTCGCTCAGCTGCGGCGGTTGAACGGCGGAAGTGAGCAGACAGTTTTCATGCCCTGGTCAGAAGGCCATCTAGGCCGGGATAGTGTGTTAAAAATTGCTAGACAACAAGGTTCAACACGTGAGCCATACAAGGCACGTGTGTCACCTTGTCCAGGCGAAGGGCCGCACCCAGGTTTGCAGCATTGTCGCACAGGGCCTTACCAGGCTCCAGGTTGAGTGTAGACAACCATTTATTAAACTCAGTCTCCAGAGCTGCCCACAACTCAGCCGCTGTGTGACTCTTATTTCCAAGACATGTCAAGCTGATGCCGTTGCGCTCTGCTGCCAGCATAGTAATGAGGGGTGCGTGATTCCTTCTGCGCAGTGAGAACGCTGGTGGCCTGACCAGGCAGGCTTGGGGCGGAGGTGGAGGACCCAGATGAGGTGGAGGAGGCAGAAGCAGTGGCGGAACTTGGACAGACAGAGGATTGACACACAAGTCGTGGGGACGGCAAGACTTGTGCAGCAGACCCTTCACCATCTATCACCATAGTTACCCAGTGCCCAGTCAGCGACATGTAACGTCCCTGTCCATGCTTACTGGTCCAAGCATAGGTGGTGAAATGCACCCGTTGACACACAGAGTTTCTCAAGGAAGCGGTGATGTTGTGTGCGACATGCTGGTGTAGCGCGGGCACACCTTTCTTAGAGAAGTAGTGGCGACTGGGCATCTGGTACTGGGGCACAGCGACAGACATAAGGTCTCTAAAATCCTGTGTGTCCACCAGGCGGAAAGGCAGCATTTCGGTAGCCAAGAGCTTACAGAGGGATAAAGTCAACCTCTTAGCTTTGTCATGGGTCGCAGGAAATGGCCTTTTATTTGTCCACATCTGAGGGACAGAGATCTGGCTGCTGTGTGTAGACGGTGTTGAATAGGGTGTCCCTGGAAAAATGCAGCTTTGTGAGGAAAGTGCAGGCGTAGACATGATGTTGCCTTCATCCAACATTGGTGCTATCGATGTATGAGAGAGCTGTACACACATACTTGTTTCCCCTTCCAAACCAACTGACGACCTACCAAGCAAACTGCCTGTTGCGGTTACAGTGGTGGAAGTTGTGCGTGAAAAATCAGGTGTGACAGCTGTCCCCACAGTCCTAGAAGATGAAGAGCGCGCGGATGCACTGGAAGGGGCAGGCGGTGGATGGTTCGCTCCGCTAGGCCGCATTGCAGCACGGTGAGCTTCCCACTGGGACATATGATATTTATTCATGTGACGATTCATGGAAGAAGTTGTCAAACTGCTGAGGTTTTGCCCTCTACTAACAAAATCACAACAAATTTTACAGATCACATAATTTGGCCGATCTTTTGCTATGTCAAAAAAGGACCAGGCTAGGCAAGGCTTAGAGGGCATGTGACCTACTGAGCCCCCCCGACTAGTGCTCAGAGGCAGAGTGGTGGCTGATGATGCAGTTGTAGACGTGCTAACAGTGCTCCGACTCTGTCCAGGAAGGCGCAAGGTAACTTCGTCGTCAGTTGCATCCTCCTCCACCGCCTCTGTTGACCTCCTCGAGTGCCTGACTGTGGGTTGACAGTAGGTGGGATCTAGAACTTCCTCATCAATTGTTGTGTTTGCACTCCCCTCACCCTCAGACCGAGCCTCTTCTTGCCCTGACCGAATATTTAAGTTATCATCCCAATCTGGTATCTGCGTCTCATCGTCATCAGTATGTTCCTCATTGTCTATAATAACAGGTGTTACAGTTTGTGAAAAAGGGTCAACATTATGCTCAGAAACTTGGTCCTCACGGCTTGAATCAGAGTCACAAAGGTTCTGGGCATCACTGCAGACCATTTCCTGGTCTGTACTCACTGTAGCTTGGGAGCAGACCTCTGATTCCCAGGCTATAGTGTGACTGAACAGCTCTGCAGACTCAGCCATCTCAGTTCCACCATACTGTGCAGGACGGATGGAGACTTCAGAGCTGGGAGAATGCAAGTGTGATTGGGATGACAACTCAGAGGACTGGTGTTTTTTGGATGCGGTAGTTGAGGTGGCGGAGAGGGCACTTGTTGGACCACTTGAGATCCATTCAAGCATTTTCCTTTTTTGGTCATCATCTACCTTTGTTCCAGTTGTTCGTGTCCATAAAAAAGGGAGCACATCGGATTGTGCACGGTAAGTAGTAGACATCTTACTTTTGCTGGAAGATGGTCTATCTTCAGCAGATGTTAATGGAGCTTTGCCACCTTCCCCACGGACAAACCCTTTTTTTCCTTTTCCAACACGCCTCTTCCCCTTTCCACCAGCATCTGTCATTTTGCCACTCATTTTGATTGCGACAAGATTGTGCACTTAAAATGTGGTAGTAAAAATTGAGAGGTGGTGTAGATTGCAGCGGTGGTCTATCTTTATTAACAGCAGAATAAACAACAATAATTATCACTGACAATGCAACTACGGCCCTTAAACTGGCAGCATAGTTTGCTAGTATAATGGCTTAGTAACAATGAGTTTGAGTGTGCAATGCAGGCAGACGTGCTGCAAATATCTTTGCACTAGTGGGACAATACAGAAGTCCAACAGCCACTTTTAAATGCCACTAAGTTTCCTCAGTGTTTGCTAGTATAATGGCTTAGTAACAATGAGTTTGATCACACGATATATCGTAGCGTGTAACGCCACCTTTATAGTCCGCCAAATGAGTGGTCCTTTTGGCATCTTGGGCAAACACTAATAAGAATTTAGCGACATGACGGGCTGCACCTGACGCAGATATCTGACGGATAGCTGTAGGCCAGTTAAGCGTTTGGACAGCTACAGCATCTGAAGTATACGGTTAGGTTTACAGAAGAGACAGCTGTTGCTTCTGCCAGGAAATTTGACAGTTCTGCACTATACCAAAAGGATCGTTATGTCTAAAATTATTATTGGGCTTACAGGATTTCAAGGCTACGGTACTTAGCGTTTTGATGGACACGTTGAAAACTATGCAGCTAAAGTATTTGACAAAATGATATTGTAACACTTTTTACATAGCCCAGAAGGATATATGTCTAATCTATACATCTGTATTTCGCAGATGTAATGTGTTAAACGGCTGTACATATTTTGTATAGAAGATATGTAATAACTGAGCTATAACTAATCCGTATAACTAATCTGTAACACTTGAAAATATTAATTGCACACTTTCGTGTTCTTTTTCAGCACATATAGGATATAGCTCTTATATATGCATTACTTTCCAGATTTCCAGACAGCAGGGGTATTTAGTCCGTGAAATGGTATATGGGTCTTGTCACCTATCCTGTGCAGACGTGTTAACCATGTCATCAGGAAAAACGTGATTCAATCCAGGGATTTTAACTGGAAATTCCTGAAAAGTTTTGCTAAAAAGCAAGAAAAAGCAGCCTGGTATATGTAATAAAAAAATCATCTCACGTTAAAGGGTTCTTCTTGTTTAAAAAACTTAATTATTAATATCCAGTTCCGAGTTAGTAGGAGGGAGACTTTCATCAATAAGGTAGAGAGGGTACAATTCTGGACTTAGGGCGGCTTTGCACGTGCGATGTCGGTGGGGTCAAATCGAAAGTGACGCACATCCAGCTTCACTTTCGACATCGTAGCGTGTAAATCCTACATGATATGATTAATGAGCGCAAAAGCGTCATTATCGTATCATTGGTGTAGGCTCCGACTTTTTCAAAATTACGCTGCCGCGACAGGTACGATGTTATTCCTCGTTCCTGCGGCAGCACACATCGCTGTGTGTGAAGCCGCAGGAGCGAGGAACATCACCTTACCTGCCGCCGGCGGCTATACGGAAGGAAGAAAGTGGGCGGGATGTTTACATCGTGCTCATCTCCGCCCCTCCGCTTTGATTGGCCGCCTGCCGTGTGACGTCGCTGTGACGTTGTACGACCCGCCCCCTTAGGAAGGAGGCGGGACGCCGGCCAGAGCGACGTCGCAGGACAGGTGAGTGCATGTGAAGCTGGCGTAGCGATAATGTTCGCTACGCCAGGAATCAGAAACTATCACTGCTGCGACGGGGGCGGGGACTATCGCGTGCGACATCGCAGCATCGGCTTGCGATGTCGCAACGTGCAAAGCCCGCCTTAAACAAGACAGAGGCCCAAGAAGTCAGAGGGCCCATTTCTAACTCCAAAGCAGGTGGAAATGTACATTATGATGAGCTATTAGGCTATGTTCACACAGGGCATCTTTTGCTGCACTTTTGATGCATTTTTGAGGTCACAAAGATGCCCCTAAATGCATGCATTTCCTTCTCCCAGCAAAGTTTATGAAATTTTGATTTTGCTGTCCGCACAGTGCATCTTTTTTTGGCTGCGTTTATGAAGATGCACCCAAGATGCAGCATGTCAATTCTTTTTGCGTTTTTCCAGCGTTTTTTAGACCTTCCAGTCAATAGAAAAACGCATTGGGCAAAACACGGTAGGGCATTGCGTTTTTTATGTGTTTTTGTCAAGGTGCATTTTGGTCCGTTTTTTTGGGACAAAAACGCTGCATCTTTGTGGTAAAAAAAAGATGCCGCATGTGAACATACCCTTAGACTGTAGAGGGCCCATATACTGTTCTTGCACAGGGGCTTTTTTGTCACGATTCCTCTGTGCAGAGCATCTTGCACACAGGTGATGCTCTGCTGCGCCTTCCTGAATTACGGAGTCAGCAGTGACATTATTCCTCTGTGCAGAGCATCTTGAAAACAGGTGATGCTCTGCCGCGCCTTAATGGATGCATCAATTAAAAAATGTGCTCCTCAGACCATCTGGGAGCATCACAACTCTGGACCAGACCTCAATCTGAGGTCAATAAAACTTTCACATTCCTTAGGTGGGCAGTGGGGTGGTGGTGTGGGACGAGGTTCGCAGCCCGGGGGAGCCACGTTGTCGTCGGACGGGTCGTGACGCCACCCACGGGTCGTGGTGACGGGATGCACCACCGCTGCATCTGGAGTGGAGGGTATTCCCGGGATCGGTGTTGCGGCCGCAGCCTAGATGTTAGCCTCTCCGTGGGTAGGGGCGGTGTGTCCCGGGGCCCGGTTGGGGGGGACTGGCGACGGTGTTGTTGTCGGAGTGCAGGGTGCCGTGCTGCGGTGCAGTGTCGTGCCCGGATGGCACTGGTGTACTCACGATTATTTCACACTCAGTCACTGGTAAATCAAAGTTCGGGTCTGGTCGGGTCACGCAGTCGGCTGCTTGTGTCCCTTGTGAGGCTGATAGTGGCCCCTTTCCCTTGCACCTCTTGTTTGACTCTTGGCTCCCCTGCCTGGACAGTGGTAGACCGCTCCCCGGCGTTGAGCTGCCGGAGGAGCCCTTGGTTGCCCGCAGGCACTGGCCCGTCGGATGTTTGGCCCTTGGCGGTGGCTCTCACCCGGTATCGGTGGGCTTTTGCCTTCTTTCGGGACTTTGGGTGAGGATGAACCCGTGGGGTCCAGACTGCAATCAGTTAATTTGCCTATACTCAGTGGCTTCTAAGCTAGGATGGGGTCTGAGTACCCGGTTTCTGGTGCTCCAGTAAACGGTTGACTCCCCGGTTCAGGGCTGGCGGGCTCCAACCCTGGCCTGGTCCCTACGGTTCCGCCGGTTGCTGTACCGGTACTCCTGCAGGCGGCCACCACTGTCTGCCTGCCTGACGTTGCGGGGATCCCAGGCTCCTCCACACCTCCTGTCACTGTCACTTTCTGACTAAACTTAAACTGACTCTATTTCCTGCCTCAGTATTCTCCTCGGTGGGCGTGCCTTTCCGCTTGGCTCCGCCCACCTGGTGTGCCCTACTTGCCCTGAGGAAGGCATCAGGTCTCCCCTTCGGGTGACTGTTGTGTCCTCACAAGGGATGGGGGTGTGTGTGTAATGTGGTAGATGTTGTTAATGTCGCGGGCGGAGGAGGGGACGCTGCGCTCTCCCACTGCTCGGGTCTGGCTGCTGCTGCTGCTCGGTGGTGGCTCGAGCGGTGGGCCGGATCCCGGGGACTCGAGCGGCGTTCCTCGCCCGTGAGTGAAAAGGGGGTTTTGATTGTGGGGATTTGATATTGTCCGTGATGCCACCCACGGTTGTGGTGAAGTTGTGACACCACCGCTGCTCTGGACGGGGATCCCGGGAGCGGTGACAGGGAGCAGCTTGGATGTTAGTTCTTCCCTCCGTGGGTAGGGGGTTGGCTGTCCCGGGGCCCGGTGATGGGGTAGGGATGGATGGCAGGCGGGTTACGGGGCCTGGTAAGGTGCAGGGTCGCGAGGGCAGCGCTGTGCCGCACGGCATGGTGGTACTCACTCAGCCAATGATGAGGACACAGTTGTCGGTAAAACACACGGCTGGATGGACGGGTCCCACAGACGGCTGCGGTGTTGTTTCTCCCGGCAGGTTGATGGTGACTGCCTTTCCCTGCACCTTTGTAGTGTAAACGGTTCCAATGGGTTCCCACCGGTAACCCGCTCCCCAGCTTGGATATGGGCTGGAGGAGCCCCTTTTGCCCGCAGGCTCTGGCCCTGGGAACTATAGCCTTGGCGGTGACTGTGTTTCCCTCTCTCGGTTGGACTGTTGCCTTCTGTCGGGACTTGGCTGCTGGGAAACCCAGGAGGTTCCCTTCGCTAACGGATTTGGCAAATTCACGGCGACTCCTAGCCTTGCCGGGGTCCGTAAGCCCCTGCCGGTTGGTGCTTGCTTCTCTTTGTGTACCGGTCCGGTACCGCCGGGCCACCGCCCGTCCCCGGTCCTTACGGTTAACTCCGATAGGCCACTCCTGCAGACGGTCACCACCGTCTGCCAACCTTGCTGATCCGTCCGGGCCACACACCCGGACCAACTTCAGGCTGCTTAACTGCCACTTTACTCCTCTCTCAACTCTACTCAAAACTGATCTGCCTTCTTTTCCCGCCTCCAGGACTGTGAACTCCTCGGTGGGCGGGACCAACCGCCTGGCCCACCCCCTGGTGGGATCATCAGCCCCTGGAGGAAGGCAACAAGGGTTTTATGTCTGACTTTGGTGTGCCTGACCGGGAGTGTGGGGTGTGTTGGTGTTGTTCTCTGTGGCCCCTGGCTTGTCCAGGGCGCCACATTACCTGTGACCCCTGGGGTCCAGGGCGTCACACTAGCACAACAAGGGGCTTTCCAACCAAAGCAGCCCACTGAAATCCCAAGCATGAGCTCCTGAGAGCACAGCTCCTTCACACAAAAAGTGGGAAGCGGGGCCTGGACAGCTTCAAGCTTACGGGCCACTTGGACACTACTAAAATTTGTGCATGGAGGCAAGACCAGACCATCAGGCAGTACTGCAGGGGACGGAGACCCGGACGAGCTCCCCCAAGAGGGCAGCGGCACCCAGAGACTTGGTTTACTATGTTGTCAGCGTCTGCTTTCCTTCTGAGTGAGTACCTGATCACCCCCCTGCTCCCAGCGAGCCTGCGCTCCCCTGCAAAACCCCCATCATCCAGAGTCCCGGACCTCGGGTACTCCCAGCGGCGGTACCACGGGTGGCGTCACAATCTAATCCCTTGTAAATAATCCCCCCCCATTATATTTTAGAGTGACCCTGAGCCCCCCGGTCCAAAGACCCTCGAGCCACGAGTAGCGACACCTGGATCCGAGCGATTCGACCGCTGCTGTGTGGTACACTGTTGTGTATAAATATGTGACTCTTCAGATTTTGTGTTATACTGAGCCTGATGAAGAGACCTGAGTAGTCTCAAAAGCTGTTATTTATTACCATCTTTTCAGTTTGCCATTAAAAGGTATGAACCACTGAGGACTCTTAAGGGTGCTTTACACGCTGCGATATCGGTAACGATATATCGTCGGGGTCATGTCGTTAGTGACGCGCATCTGGCGCCGTTACCGACATCGCAGCGTGTAACACAAATGAGCGTCGATCAACGATCGCAAACACATGAAAAATCGTTGCTCGTTGACACGTCACTCATTTCCTTAATATCGCTGCTGCGACAGGTACGATGCTGTTTGTTGTTCCTGCGGTGTCACACATAGCGAACATCTCCTTAACTGCCTCCACCGGCAATGCAGAGGTAAAGAGGTAGGCGGGAGGTTACAACCCGGTCATCTCCGCCCCTCCTCTTCTATTGGACGGCTGCCATGTGAGCGACGTCGCAGGGTAGGTAAGTCCGTGTGACGGGGGTTAGTGATGTTGTACGCCACGGGCAGAGAATTGCCTGTGTCGCACAACCGATGGGGGCGGGTACGCTCGCTAGCGATATCGGTACCGATATTGCAGTGTGTAAAGTACCCTTTAGTTTTTTTTAAACAATTTTTTACAAAGTTTAGAAATCCTGGAAATATACTACAAGTGAAAAAAAAAAATTAGAGACCTATAAGAGTCTGGAGTTTTTTCTAGCCCTGGGTCTAGAACACATTTTGCTCTTTGGCGTCTACTCACATTCTTCTCATTCTGTACGTGTTTCCTTATTTATGCTCAATATCCACAGACCTGTCCTGCACTTTGTCTACTAGTCTATAGGTCTAAGTATGAATTACTCTTTCTCCTACGACTTGTTCTCGACTCTTATAAACCCATTTATTTTCTACACTTTACTTTTTTGTGCCTTGCTGTAAATGTTGATGTGGCGCCCCTGACCTGGTCAGGCACCACTGAGTACTGCACCCATGCTGGGGACAGTACAACACAGGTAATCCAGAAGGCTGACCGAGGTGTGACTACACAGGCGCATAGGGATCAGGTCTCACACATGTACCTTTGAGAGGACCCCTGGGGATCCCAGGAGGGGGCGAAGCCTCCACCTCCACCCGAGGGGTGGAGGGGGCGAAGCCTCCATCTCCACTCAAGGGGTGTGGTAGAGAGCCTGGTTGCTAGGTGGCGTAGGCAGGCACAAAAGGGAAAAGAGGAAGGAGGAGGAGAAGAGCAGTCTGAAGCAGAGTGTGGAGGAGTGAGGAGCATGGAAGTGGAGCTCAGACAGGAGCAGCAGTGCAGGTCCCACGAGTGAGCCGGTTTAGTGTGCAGCTCAGGGAAAGCAGACGTGAGGAGCAGACCCTGGAGCTGTGGCAGTCTAACAGCGTCCGCGCAGTGACTACCGACGGGGGAGAACGGTCACCTGGGAGTGCTACCCGAAATCCACACACAGCTAAAGAGAGAGCAACGGAGTGGAAAGTAAGGAGACTGTCAGGGAGAACCAGGCCCAAACGGGTAGCAGGTCCCAGTGCAGGGATAGATTCACCTTTCCTTTGCCAAACCTGCATGAGGGGGCACTTTACACCCCCAAGACAACACTACAGAGTCCGCAGCCACGTAGCCACAGTTAGGGCCCATAGTTCACAGGAGGCAAGCAGCTGGAGTGATCTGGTCCAGGCTACAAGCAAACGGGCCAAAAAGAAGGGGAGAGAGGCGCCAGCAACTTCCCTGGGTGACCCCCATAGGGACTAAAAGTCGGGGTTACCCCAAAACGTAAAGGGCTAAGGAAGGCGAGTCGGTAGCCACCCTCATCAGTCAGCCTGAAGGACACCTGGTTCCCGCCTGGTTCATCCCAGCTACGCCCGGGTTACTCACCCTGCCACCTTCCGTGAGTAAAACCCCTGAAAGACATCCTGCTTGTGTTGAGTTATTCTGCGCCTTGTGGTTCTACACACCCACACGGGACCCTGGGGCATGCCTCACTCTCAGGAGGCTACTACAACTGACTGCACCTACCATCAGCCCCAGGCACCCCTAACTTGCAGTGGCGGTCCCCACTGACCGCAATTCTGAGAGTGGCGTCACGACAATCCTAGATAGAAGATTTCCTACCTGTGACAGGATCCAGCCGCGTGGAGTCCCTGAAGGTAATGCACCGACACAACACTTGTGGGGCTTCACATCTGGCGTCACGAACAGGATAAGGACTAGACCTGTTCAGACAGGTGACCATGTGCCTGGGCGGTCCGCTTGGAAAATTGGAAGCGCCGCCATATTGCCACCATGAAAAGCGCGCTGAAAAACAACAGCAGCCCGCGCTGGGAGAAGTTACCGCCCACGAAGAGGTGTGGCTACCCAGAGATCCCCTGCAGAGTCCTGACCTCGCAAGTGATGAGAGCGGAGGCGTTCAGAGACGTCGGGAAGGAAAGGGAGCCATAAGCCTGCTGCTGGGAGAGGAGCTGCAGGAAGTGAAGGAATTGGCACTTCGGCTGCAAGAAGAAGTCAGAAGTCTGCTGCTGAGAGAAGACCTGGAGAGCAGCGACGACGCGGTGAAGATGGCGTCTGAAGACAGAAACTCAGAACCAGGCTCCGCTGCCTGGTGGGCCCGGGAGCTTGCCCAGTTCAGTGACCGGCTGGAGGCGAGACTCGTGCAACAGATCAGAGAGGGACGTGCGGAGCTTCTGGAGATGGCTGCGGCGGTTCAGGCCTACGAGGGGAGAGCCACGCGACGAGTGCCAGACCGAGCGGCGACGACTCAGACCCCGATGATGCCACTGATGGGTGAGTCCAGTGTTGCCCCTGCCAGCGCGAGTGCCCCGACCCCTGCTGCCACGCCTGCGGTCCCTGAAGAGGCGCCCGGCGCGGCGACGCTGAATCAGGCCGCAGCCACGCCAGGTGCGGCCCGCCAAGTCCAGGCCGCCGCAGCGATGCCCTGCCCGGCCCGCAAAGATCCGGCTGCCACCGCAACCCTCCTCCACGCCGCAGGTGCGACGCTGACCCAGGCCGCCGCCATGCTAGGCCCGGCCCGCCAAGACCCCACCGCAGCAGCGACGCTCGTCCGCGCCGCAAGTGAGGTGCTGAACCAGGCCGCAGCCACGTCAGGTGCGGCCCGCCAAGCCCAGATCGTTGCAGCGACGCCCAGCCCAGCCTGCACAGATCCCATCGCAGCTGCGACACCAATTCAGGCCGCCGCAGCGAGGCCCTGCCCGGCCCGCCAAGACCAGGCCGCCGCCATGTCAGGCGCGGCCCGCCAAGACAAGACTGTACCACTGTTTACCCCGGCCTGCAAGGCCAGAGCAGACACCGCTCCCCAGTCTAAGGAAGTCCCTGCTAGGAAGTCCCTGCTAGGGGAGGACCCCGAATACTGGAAGCTGAAGGCTGATCTAGAGGCCCAGTTCCCACAGGAGATGGTGGACCGGTATCTGCTCCCTCCGCACACCCCCAGGAAGATTCCGGCAATATCCACGCCAAAAAGTCCACTGCCCTGGCCGGCTGATGAACACCCATCCCCAGCGCTGCCACAACAGGAGTGCTCAGAAGAACTAAGGGGGAGAGGAGGACAGAAGGCTGAGGAGCTGACCCCGGAGCCATCAGCAGGGGATCCATGCCCAGAGCCAGAGATGTTGCCATACTCCCGCTGGGATGAAGAGGAAGATTTGTCCAGAAACCTCACCTGGGAGCCTGCAAGCAGTGAAGTAGCAACCCAGCAGAATCCAGCCCGCAAGACACGGCGCCGCAGCAGAACAAAGTTTTCCCATGCACAGCAATCTCCAGATAGGAAAGACGAAGTAACAGCCAGAGACTTAGAGGAAAAGCGGTCCTTGAGAAGAGCCAAATCACAGGTCAGAGGCCCACTTTGTCGAGGAGTTGTGGAAGACTTCAGCTTGAAGAGTGGATATGGTTTCATAGTTGCACCTGGCATGAAAGAAGGTATCTTTGTAAACAGAAGGGACGTTAGAGCCCATTTGCCTAGAGGACATCCAGGAAGAAACTTACAGATGGGAGACTCAGTGGAATTCACCATGCACCAAGGAGAACGCGGATGGTATGCACTAGATGTTACACCATGTCCCAGAAGTCCCTACAGTAATCCTGCAAAAGAAACAGACACAGAAAAAGAAACAGACACAGAAGAAGAGGAAAGAAAAGACAAAGAACCCATTGATGAGACCACTACAGATGATGACAGAGATGGAGAAAGCAGCAGGTGCCGCAGCCCTACAGGCCCAAGCCCTGGTGAGGAGGAATCTGTGTAGAGAAAAGTAAGAAGTACAGCAAGTTAAAGTTTTGACAAGTTTTGCAACGTTAATGTTCAAGAAATGTGCCCACATGAACTAATGTGAGAAACCCATGAACCTTAAGGCTATGAACTGGCTATAGCCACAAACTCTCGCAGTGTAAATAGTTACCCCAGAGGTACCACCACCAGAGCCAGCCTGTTTATGGGGCCTGGCTCGCCTGCAACCAGGGAGCACGCCTGTTTATGGGGCCTGGCTCACCTGCAACCAGGGAGCATGCCTGTTTATGGGGCCTGGCTCTCCACCACAAAGAGGGTACCTGGTCAGCACCAACTGTGGAGGCCGCATCTACATCCTGCCAGAAGAGGCTGAAGGCGCGGATCCACCAGGCCAGGTATACCCTGAAACCACCAGACCATGAAAGCCGCCTCTACATCCTGCCAGAAGTGGCTGAAGGCGCGGCCAACGTGAGAGGGTTTTGGGTGGGTTAACGGACTTGTGGGTGGAGGGTGGTGATGTATGGTACCTGGTGGTTTTAAAACGTTTTACCATGTTTTAATGTTTTACGCATTTTAAAATGTTGTCTTGCAGCCCGAGGACGTGCTGGTGATAACTAAGGGGGAATGTGGCGCCCCTGACCTGGTCAGGCACCACTGAGTACTGCACCCATGCTGGGGACAGTACAACACAGGTAATCCAGAAGGCTGACCGAGGTGTGACTACACAGGCGCATAGGGATCAGGTCTCACACATGTACCTTTGAGAGGACCCCTGGGGATCCCAGGAGGGGGCGAAGCCTCCACCTCCACCCGAGGGGTGGAGGGGGCGAAGCCTCCATCTCCACTCAAGGGGTGTGGTAGAGAGCCTGGTTGCTAGGTGGCGTAGGCAGGCACAAAAGGGAAAAGAGGAAGGAGGAGGAGAAGAGCAGTCTGAAGCAGAGTGTGGAGGAGTGAGGAGCATGGAAGTGGAGCTCAGACAGGAGCAGCAGTGCAGGTCCCACGAGTGAGCCGGTTTAGTGTGCAGCTCAGGGAAAGCAGACGTGAGGAGCAGACCCTGGAGCTGTGGCAGTCTAACAGCGTCCGCGCAGTGACTACCGACGGGGGAGAACGGTCACCTGGGAGTGCTACCCGAAATCCACACACAGCTAAAGAGAGAGCAACGGAGTGGAAAGTAAGGAGACTGTCAGGGAGAACCAGGCCCAAACGGGTAGCAGGTCCCAGTGCAGGGATAGATTCACCTTTCCTTTGCCAAACCTGCATGAGGGGGCACTTTACACCCCCAAGACAACACTACAGAGTCCGCAGCCACGTAGCCACAGTTAGGGCCCATAGTTCACAGGAGGCAAGCAGCTGGAGTGATCTGGTCCAGGCTACAAGCAAACGGGCCAAAAAGAAGGGGAGAGAGGCGCCAGCAACTTCCCTGGGTGACCCCCATAGGGACTAAAAGTCGGGGTTACCCCAAAACGTAAAGGGCTAAGGAAGGCGAGTCGGTAGTCACCCTCATCAGTCAGCCTGAAGGACACCTGGTTCCCGCCTGGTTCATCCCAGCTACGCCCGGGTTACTCACCCTGCCACCTTCCGTGAGTAAAACCCCTGAAATGTTGAGTTATGAAATGTTGCTTGTGTTGAGTTATTCTGCGCCTTGTGGTTCTACACACCCACACGGGACCCTTGGGCATGCCTCACTCTCAGGAGGCTACTACAACTGACTGCACCTACCATCAGCCCCAGGCACCCCTAACTTGCAGTGGCGGTCCCCACTGACCGCAATTCTGAGAGTGGCGTCACGACAATCCTAGATAGAAGATTTCCTACCTGTGACAGGATCCAGCCGCGTGGAGTCCCTGAAGGTAATGCACCGACACAACACTTGCGGGGCTTCACATCGATGGCCAACGATGTCTAAAAATATGTGCTAAGAGAGTATTATTCAGCAAGCACGGAAGCTGAACAATTGCACATTGGGGTCCACCCTTTATAGGCACAATGGCCATATGGTCAGGATGATGAGTACATACCTAGAGTTACAGCTCCTCATATCCCAGGTCTGTACTTGTAAAATTGATATGTTTGCAAATTAATCTAACAAATTGTATGTTTATAATGGTAAGTAGCTTCGAAATGGGGTTTGGTGAACCTACCAGAAAGAAGATAGGATCTCACTCTTTTGTTTTGTTCTTTTTGTTCTTTTGTTCTTTTGCTTTGTTCTTTTGTTAAAGGGAACCTGTTACCACTTTTTTGGCGTATAAGCTGCTGCCACCACCACCGGGCTCTTATATACAGCATTCTAACATGCTATATATAAGAGCCCAGGCTGCTGTGAGAACATAAAAAACACTTTATAATACTCACCTAACGGTCGTGCAGTGGACCTAATGGGCGTCTCCATTGTCCGGCGCTGCCTCTTTCGGCCATCTTTGTGCTCCTTCTTCTCTAGCCGCGGTACATGACGGGTCCGACATCATCGACACTCGCCGGCATTCAGGTCCTGAGCAGGGCAGATCAATGCATTGTAGTGCACCTGCGCAGGATCGGCGAGTGTGTATGACTTAGACAAGCTTCAGAAGAAGGACGAAGATGGCCGAAAGAGGCGGCGGCACCGGAGAACGGAGATGCCCATTAGGTCCACTGAGTGACCGTTAGGTGAGTATTATAAAGTGTTTTTTATGTCCTCACAGCGGCCTGGGCTCTTATATACAGCATGTTAGAATGCTGTATATAAGAGCCCGGTGGTGGTGGCCGCAGCTTTTAGGGCAAAAAAGTGGTGACAGGTTCCCTTTAATATTAAAATACCAATACCACAATCAAAAAGTGGGGGGCTCAACACAGCAGAATTATAATAGACAAAAAGGATATGCAAACAAATATGAAATTGAATCTTTATTATCATAAAAACACATTACTAAAAAACACATATAAAAACAGTGTCACAAATGGAGTAACCCAAGGTGCGGATGGCAGAAATTGGGAACACCTAACAGACACCCTATTAAAGGTAAAGAAAAAAAACCAGAGGACTGAGAATAATTAATCCAACCAAACAAATTGTGCAGAAAAATTATATATAACAGATCTTACTGTATAAATGAACAGGGCATAAACAAATAAATAATGACAAATAACACCAAAGGCCAGTATAGGAGGGACACAAGTGTGTTCAAGGATGAGTATGTCCTTCACATAAATTTACAGTTCATAGAGGACACAATTGTGTCTAAAAATACTGCACATACTAAATCGTAAATAAATATATCAAAGCATAGGGGCACATATGATAGAAATCCAAGGGGGATGGAAACAATTCATAATTAACAATAACAGAAGAGAGCGCTCCAATACACCTGACGCGCGTTTCGCATGTATAATGTTTCGTCCATTAAGCTTCGTATATTGTTATACATTGATATATTGAAATTAATATCACCCAATCATTATTTTACAAAAATTACCATTAAAAAATGTAAATAGCAGGTGATAGTTTTCAATGGCTAACTGAAAAAATGAAACCTAACAAGCTTTCAAGGATATTTAAGCCTCCTCATCAGTCATGGATTAAAGAAATTGTAACACGTTTCTGTTAAACCATGCCTAATGAAATGATCTAAGTAGCCCTGAAAGCTTGCAATTTTTCACATTTAACTCATGACTTTCAAAAATGAGCAGCTTGTTGCCTTGGAAACAAACCACCTGTAGAATATATGCAGTGCTTACAAGCTGTTTTATATTAAGCTTGTAAGCACTATTTTGCAGCGTTCCAGGATAGCTGGAGAACTCTGTTTCCTATTAATCTTGGCCAGCTTCAACGCAGTGCTTACAAACTGCAGAGAAGAGGTGGTCAGTATCCTAGGCAACGAGTTGTAAACAAAAGAGAATGTTAATATCTTAGGAATGGATGCAAATTTTCATAAGCAGTAAATTGTTTTTACAAGCACTATCCAACAATATCCATCCATGAAGATGAAAATGTTTGCAATTCTTGAAATCTAGGCACCAGTCTCCTATAAACAGATCTGAATCACTGTGAAGTCCAACATTTGTGCTGGCTTTGTGGTCAAATTTACAAATGCAAAATTGTGATTAGTTAGCACTGTAGCCTTGCAGCGCTGGTTTCCTGGTGTACCGTGCCACTTGACTTTAGCTATTGGCGAGAATTGCATTGTTAGCACCCTGGCACGCTACAAAGAATATGTGGTTCTCAGGATTTTGTGTTTATGGGTGTGTGTGATGTTGATGTTTCTGTAAAGGAGACCTCCAAGCTCACTTCTGCCACCCTTAGAGTGGCACCGGCCACCTTGGACTCCAAGATGATAAAACCACACCAGCTTGAGAAAACATAGTCAACATTATTTGCAAGCACACTTATGTACAAGGAGTAACATGCAATAGATGGTCCACCTTCTTATGTAGAATATAACAGCACATTTCCAGTGGTCATAGATATTAAGAATGATCTTCCCATAAAGATTATGAACAAACAATTTGGCAAAAGGGGTATCTCCATACTTATTAAAGTCCTGCTGTACAGTATGTCCCCGGATCCACATTCTATTCAAGGCTGTCCTATAGAATAAGCATACTGACTTCTTGTTGCACAGCTTCTAGCTTCCCAGTTGCAGAAGAAAGTTCACAGATCAGACCACATGGGATAACAAACTCTTTACTTCTGAGAGAACATGAGGTAACAATATGCAGTCATTCAGCAGTGCATCAGGAAGAGAAAAAAAAAGTGAAACCAAAAAGAAACTATTTACAATTCAGTGAGTAAGGAAACTTTACACAACATCGCCATCTACTGTTAGATCAGCATAAAGTCCTCCTTCACACATATAAAGACATATAAAGAAGTCCTTCAACTGTTATATATACCTACACTTCTGATGGTGCATTGTAGATTGTAAGTGCCAAAGTGCCTCTTCTCTGCCCGATTAGGAACCTGCCACAGTTAGTTGTAGGTCCTTCCATTGTTAGTGCTCCCTTAGAGATTGCCACACACACACAATCTTTCTTTTCTTGCTACATTGGTGTTCTACCTCTGCATCGCTCACCGTACCAACCCTATCTGAACTTGAACCAGGAACTAGCTCTCACTGCATCCCATCACTTCTCCCCAACAAGGGCCAGCTTGCCAGATAACTCTGTGATGACTAGTAACACGAACTGTGATGTATGAGGATGAGACCTCTTGAAATACTAAGGACATCTGAAATCATAAAAAGAAGAACCACACAATTAACACAAATGCAATCGGTATCTTCAGGGGTGAAGGCAACGACCTGACATTCTCCTTACACTGGGATCAGATCCCACCAAGGACAACATCTTTGTGAGCGAAATACAGTCCTTCTAAGCTATCAGAACTGCAAATTAGTAAGATTTGTTTTACAAGCACTTGGGAAATCATTGCAGCATACACTGCTTTGTGGTGTACTGAATGTTTCTGCTTTATTACATCATGTGACCAGTTTCTATAGTATCCCAAACAAAGAAATAACTCCACAGAACTATGCACCAATAAGAGCCGCAGGGGTGTGAATGGAAATGTGAAACTTCCTTGCCCTTCAGTATTAGCTGAGCCCAATGACATCATTCAGTTATAAGATAAGATGGTTTCTATAAGAACAAAATGGATTGTATTCTCTCACATCTGCAAGGAGTTTGTATGTTCTCCCTGTGTTCTTCCCGGGTTCTCCAATTTCCTCTCACATTCCAAAGACATAGTTGTCATGACTGTAGCTTGGCTCTTACGGGGTTAAGTCAGGTGGGAGGAGTATGTTCTGTTGTGCTTTGTTCCATGACTCATGCCGCTTTATTATGGTGTGGAGACCTCCGAAACGCCGCCAGTAATAGTTCCTACTCTGCAGCATGCGGAACTGGTTCTTGTGAGGTAGCCCTGATGTGTCCCGCTACCCAACTTGCCTCTCCCTGACCTCCGTTTCCCTTGTACTGTTTGTTTGCCCTGTCTCCCTGATCCCAGTCCTGTTCTGTGTCTTAATCCCCTCCCCCTCCTTTGTACTTACTTGTTCTCCCGGCCTCTGACCACGGTAAAGTTTCCTGACCACGGCTCTGCTTCCCCTTTTGGCTTTTGACGTGACATCTTGGCTCCTGACCCTCGTGCTTTCACCTGTTTACGGCTTACTCACTCCCCTTTTCAGACTTGACTGCCTGGTTAAGACTTAGGGTATGTGCGCATGTTGCTTTTTACCTGCTTTTTACCTGCTTTTTTGCTGCTTTTTCTTCTGCGCTGTTTAATGCCAAAATGGATGTGTTCTTCTATTCAAGCAAAGTCTATGGGAATTTGGGTTTCTTGTTCACACTATGTTGTTCAAAATGCTGCCTTTTTGTGGCAGAACTTTGGTCAAAAACTCAGCTTTGCAGTGCAAAACCCAAATGGGAAAAACAATTGACATGTTGCTTCTTTGAAAAGCTGAGTTTTTGACCAAAGTTCTGCCTCAAAAAGGCAGCATTTTGAACAACATAGTGTGAACAAGAAACCCAAATTCCCATAGACTTTGCTTGAATAGAAGAACACATCCATTTTGGCATTAAACAGCGCAGAAGAAAAAGCAGCAAAAAAGCAGGTAAAAAGCAGGTAAAAAGCAACGTGTGCACATACCCTAAGGCTTGCTGACTACCCTTTCAGTGGTGCGTGCTCCCCCTTGTGGGCTTTAGTCTAACTGCTCTTTGGAGTTCAATCTCTATTCTGTTTCTGCGTCCTCTGGTCCTCTGTTTCTGCGTCCATACTTGGAT
The DNA here is from genome assembly GCF_048569485.1 of Anomaloglossus baeobatrachus. NCBI lineage: Eukaryota > Metazoa > Chordata > Amphibia > Anura > Aromobatidae > Anomaloglossus > Anomaloglossus baeobatrachus. The sequence goes on from NC_134362.1 coordinate 53,802,072, forward strand.
CTGGTCCGCCTTTATCAATGGTTGCTGTCTGGCACTGGGAGGGTCAGTTCTGATATAGTCCTGATATGTGTAGAGCTTGCTCCACATGCTGGGACCTGGGCTGGCCTCTATCCACAATTGCCTCTTTTGCAACATAGAAGCGGTTATATACAGGTTACAGATATGTGTGCCCCATTATGGTTCTGCTTTTAACTTTATCTAGGAGGCCACATGGCACATGAAATATGTAATATAGAGTAGGACCCCCCTATTAAGATTTGCTGTGACGTTGGCAGGGGTGGCTCAAAGAACTGATCAATTATTCGCTAAAAATCTCATTTTGTATTATAGTACAGTTGGAATAAATCTGTGAATTTGCACTTTTTATATGATGCGTGCCATTTTCAGATCGTGCTGGCTCCCCTCTCGTCCTCTGGTGGAAGTCTGACAATAGTGATAGGGAACTTAGATTGTAAGCCCCAATGGGGACAGTGATGATGATGTCTGCAAAGCGTTGTGGAATTAATAACGCTTTATAAGGCCCGTTTCACACGTCAGTGAAAAACAGTGACGTTTTTCACTGGCGTGTAAAACACGCACATGTCCCTGCGTGTGCCGTGATTCACGGCACACGTGGGTTGTCTAAGTGCAATCCGGGCTCCGTTCTCCGTGGCCCGTGATTGCGCTTAGAAAACAACTCACCTGTGCCCGCTCCCGCTGTCCATGGTGCTGATCGCTCCCGCGGTGCAGCATCCGGCCGGCGGTGACCCCCGCAGCAGCTGCTTCCGGGTCGGCTGTGTCGCGCATAATGAATATGCACGACAATAATGAGCCGGCTCAGAAGCAGCAGGGAGAACGGGCTGCAGAGGACATCGCTGGACGCAGGGTGAGTAAAAATTATTTTTATTTTAAAAGCACGTTTTTTTCTGGCACGTGTTTCACGGATCACACCACTGCGTGGTCCGTGGAACATCAGTGATGCCAGAAAAAAATGGACATGTCTCCGTGCGGCAATCGCGCACACGCGGGTACGCCGCACGGAGACACGTGCAGTGAAAAATCACTGACGTGTGAGCAGACCCATTCATTATAATGGGTCTGCGTATGTCAGTGATTCTGGTACGTTTTAAAAAAAGCACAAACGTACCAGAATCACTGACGTGTGAAAGGGGCCTAAGGGAGTAAAACAAATAAAATACAAAAGCTCTACCAAACCAAAACATGTCTGCCCCGTGGATGGACTTGGTGATTCAGGATAATAGTTGTGTACCAGATCGGGTACCTTCACAAATGCAATTTTGTGTCTACATTTAAGGCTTAAAATATTGAGACTGGATTATCGATTGGACATTTTATGAATTAGAGGATGCGTCATTGTTAACCTTCCCTTAACCATCGCTGGTATCTGGTTCCTGTGCTAAGAAATGGCATAATTAGGTAACATCTCCAAAGGTTCTTCAATCTGACTTTTCTAGTCGTCAGGCAGCTCATACGAGTCCAGGACTCTTAATTTCCAGAGCATAATTTCACTTATCTAATATTTAGTATGTTCAGCATGTTTAACTGTGGCCATTAAAATTTACCTTATATTTGTGCTTAAAAGAAGGAACATTGGAAGGGCGTGCAATTTCTAGGACTGTTCTGCACAATGTGGGTGTAGACAGCTATGATCTAATATAGGTAAAAGGGTTCTCAAAGTTACACTCTCTCACTAAAACTTGTCATGGGGCAATGAAGCTGTCAGCAAATTAAGAGTTTATGAGAAAAAGAGACATTTTTAGTGTGAACTTTACAAAATATAGGCCAGATACTACTTGTGATATGCTATGTTTGTCTTAGGTATGTATCTACTTACATGGAAGCATCTCCAAAGTTCTACCAACAACCAAAGGAAACGTCTGTAGGACACATATGGGAAAAAAAGTATTGTAAGAAAAAGGCAGAAGTGCTACAAGGAATGCCATCAAAGTAAGGAAGAGAAAGGGCCCTGTAGCAAAGGGTTAAATAGGACCCTCATTATGATACAGAGTTTTGCTGAAGCATTTGGTACTTATAACCCAATAAACAATTCATTTTTAGTATCAGTGTTACGTCACCACCGGAGTCTGCTCCAGCGACTTCTGCTCCGATCGCCAGGCGACGCCGTGTTCCTGCCGTGGATGGTGCTGGTGATGGGAGAGCAGTCGATGCCAGCGGCGCCGGTGGGCGCAGGCTCCGATCATCCACTGGACTGGGTTATCTTGGGATCTGCAGTACCGCTGGCTGACTGTGGGTGGCGTGTGTCTTCCAGCTGAAGTTGCCAGCGTTCAGCTACAACCAATGGGAAGACACCACACCCTTCTTAGTTCCCCTCCTGTCTGCTGACCTCTGCCAGAGATAGTTCTGATTTCCTGGCTCCTGGTCTGCCCTATTCTGTTTTGTGATTCCTGTGTGCTGACTTCTGCGTGTTTTCTGACTACCCTTCTGCCTGCTGTTTTTGTACCTCGCTGCCCGATCCGGATTGGACCTCTGCTACGTTTTCTGATTATGTCCTTGTCTGCCGATTATGTCCCTGTTCTGCTATTCCTGGTTTGACTCTGCCTGACAACTACTCTCATCGGACTGCAGCCTTCCACAGGTAGTGATCTCCAGGGCCCTGTGTAATTCCAAATCCCTGTATAGGGGTTAAAGGGTTTCAGGGTTCTGGGGGTCCTGCTTGGTGAGTGGCTTCCCTCTAGTCTGTCCATTACATCCCACCTGAGTCTATTGATCCAGGCAGGCGTTACAATCAGAAATTATGGTTAAAGAAGTATTCCCAAGTTTGTAAGTTATCCTTTATGGACAAAATAAGAGACAACATTTCGATAGCTGAGGGTCTGATTGGGATCCCCAGTGATTCCAAGAACCGGGGCTCTGAAAAGCCCTATTTGAATGGAGCAAACATCAATCATGCGGATTGTTGATCCATTTTTTCTTAACGGGACCATTGAAGATACATGTACTTGGTTGATTTTTGGCACTACTATAAGAATAAATGGAACAGCAGTGTGCATGATTGACCTCCACTTCTTTCACACAGGGCTCATCGGAGCCCCAGTTCATGGGATCAGGGGGTCCCAATTATTGGACCCAGGGCTGCCACTAGGAATTTCAGGGCCCCATACTTGCAAAATTTTTGGGCCCCCTTGAGACTCCACCCCAGCTCCGCCTCCACCCCAAAAACCTTCCACACTCTCACCACCATTCTTGGAAACCCGTGTACTGTATGTATAAATTATATATATATATATACCACATAGCAAATTTGCATGTGATGCCCTAGAAAGGCTTTGCTTGCACCTTAGTCCTGTGCAATGGCTGAAGCGACGCTGGCTGGGCCCCTCTGCTGCGGCTGTTACTGGGGCCCGGTGAAGAGAGGGGTCCAGCCGGGGCTTCATAAAGCTAAGTAATTATCCCGGGTATTGGTCTGGTGACCCTCTTTACTGTGCCCCATATACCAGTCATGGTTGTAATGCCCTGATTGAACCACCAGCGATAAGGAACCTATCCCCATCACATGGATAAGGGGTGATTTCAAAATGGAGAATTCCCCTTTAATGATTGCAAAATTACCCAAATAGCTAACAATAACCATTTGGAAAGTTATTTTAATTAAAATATACTTTTTTTCTACAATTACTTATTCCAGCATGAATGAAAAAGTCCCAAAAATTAGATTAATCAGCGTTCAACAAATTGTCAGAATGTTCTACTCGGGTGTCATTGATTATGTACACATGAAGAAAGTGATAGCTATGAACCAACAGTAGAGGTGTCGATCTGATCATCTAATCTCTCAAATGGTTTGCAAAAGTGGTCGAAGAAAATTGTACAATTACCATACACCTAAGAAAAAAATGAATTAACATCTTCTAATTCCTGTATATCAAAGGCAAATATAGTACAATTGTAACTAGGAATATTTTTGTCACTTTCAATTTTTTTTATATGCACGCTAGACTTAAAGAGGTTGTCCACTAGTTTTACATTGATGGTCTGTCCTTAGGGGCACTTTTCACACTACGACATTGCAAGCCGATGCTGCAATGCCGAGCACGATAGTCCCTGCCCCGTCACAGCTGTGATATCATGGTGATAGCTGCCGTAGCGAACATTATCTCTACGGCAGCTTCACATGCACTCACCTGCCCTGCAATGTCACTCTGGCCGGCAAACCGCCTCCTTCCTAAGGGGGCGGGTCGTGCGGCGTCACAGTGACGTCAAACGACAGGCGGCCAATAGAAGCGGAGGGGCGGAGATGAACGGGACATAAACATCTCGCCCACCTCCGTCCTTCCGCATAGACGGCATGAGCCGCGGTGACGCAGGTAGGAGATGTTCCTCGCTCCTGCGGCTTCACACACAGCGATGTGTGCTGCCGCAGGAACGAGGAACAACATCTTATCGTCGCTGCAGCTACATTATAGAAATGTCGAACACTACACCGATGATACGATTACGACGCTTTTGTGCTCATTAATCATATCATAAAGGATTTACACTCTACGATATCGACAGTGACACCGGATGTGCGTCACTTTTGATGTAACCCCACCTACATCGCAGCTGCGATGTCGTAGTGTGCAAAGTACCCCTTAGGATAGGGCATCAATGTATGATTGGTCGGGATCCGACACCCCGCACCCCCACCAATCATTTGTTCTCGGTCCCAGCGGTGGCAGCAGGCAACCAGAAATGCTCAGTTCCGGAGATGCCCTGTCTTCTGATAGCGGCCGCGGCCGGGTACTCAACATCTGCCTCCTATTGATTTTAATGGGAGGCGGATGTGTAATTGTGAAGCCCCACAAGTGCTGTGTTGGTGCATTACCTTCAGGGACTCCACGCAGCTGGATCCTGTCACAGGTAGGAGATCTTCTATTTAGGATTGTCGTGACGCCACTCTCAGAATTGCGGTCAGTGGGGACCGCCACTGCAGATTAAGGGACGCCTGGGACTGATGGTGGGTGCAGTCAGTTGTAATAGCCTCCTGAGAGTGAGGCAAGCCCCAGGGCCCTGTGTAGGTGTGTGGAACCACAAGGCGCAGAATAACTCAACACAAGCAGAATGTCTTTCAGGGGTTTTACTCACAGAAGGTGGCAGAGTGAGTAACCCGGGCGTAGCTGGGATGAACCAGGTTGGAACCAGGTGTCCTTCAGGCTGACTGATGAGGGTGGCTACCGACTCGCCTTCCTTAGCCCTTTGCGTTTTGGGGTAACCCCGACTTTTAGTCCCTATGGGGGTCACCCAGGGAAGTTGCTGAAGCCTCTCTCCCCTTCATTTTGGCCCGTTTGCTTGTAGCCTGGACCAGGACACTCCGGCTGCTTGCCTCCTGTGAACTATGGGCCCTAACTGTGGCGACGTGGCTGCGGACTCTGTAGTGTGGTCTTGGGGGTGTGAAGTGCCCCCTCAAGCAGGTTTGGCAAGGAAAGGTGGATCTATCCCTGCACTGGGACCTACTACCCGTTTGGGCCTGGTAACTCCCTAGCAGTCTCCTTACTTCCCACTCCGTTGCTCTCTCTTTAGCTGAAGATGGATTTCGGGTAGCACTACTAGGTGACCGTTCTCCCCCGTCGGTAGTCACTGCGCGGACGCTGTTAGACTGTCACAGCCCCAGGGGTCTGCTCCTGACGTCTGCTCTCCCTGGACTGCACACTAAACCGGCTCACTGCTCCTCCTCTCCTGTTCTTGCCTACGTCACCTAGCAACCAGGCTCTCTACCACACCCCTTGAGTGGAGATGGAGGCTTCGCCCCCTCCACTCCTCAAGTGGAGGTGAAGGCTTTGCCCCCTCCTGGGATCCCCAGGGGTCCTCTCAAAGGTACATGTGTGAGACCTGATCACTATGCGCCTGTGTAGTCACACCTCGGTCAGCCTTCTGGATTACCTGTTTGTACTGTCCCCAGCATGGGTGCAGTACTCAGTGGTGCCTGACCAGGTCAGGGGCGCCACATAATCCCTTGCCATGGCCACTATCAGAAGACACGTCAGCTCCGGAACTAAGCATTACTGGCCACCTGCTGCCGCCACCAACAGCTGGTCGTTGTGCTGAGTGTCAGACCCCAGCCGATCAGACATTAATGTCCTATCCTAAGGAAAGGCCATCAATGTAAAAGTAGTGCACATCCTCTTTAATTTATAGCTATGCTGGATAATATGTTTTCTAAACACCATCTTTTTTTATTTTACTATTTCTATTATTGTTTTATGTGCCATCTAGGACAGCAATTCTCATCTCCAACAAGAAAAAAGCTGTCTCTCTAGTGCCACCTATAGGAAGTAACTACCCTATAAATCAATGTCAAGGATGACCCTCTTAATAATTTTTACCAACATGATATAGGATGTCTTCTCCAAAAGGTAAAGACAACCATCTGCACACAGCTGTTTCGGGATTCTTGCCCCTCATCAGTCCAGAGTACTGGTTGGCTGGATAAAAGGCCTTTGATACAGGTTTAGGAAGTACTGTTTCTCCAAAGAGTATCACTAGAATGCCAGCTTTCTTTCTTTTTGGAAGAGAACTAATTTACATACTTTTTTTTCCAAGGGAGCATTGGCTGGCTTATAAGGCACCTATAATAGCTCAGCATCAAGGAAAGGGATTATTATTATTCATATTTATTGATAGATCACCTTTGATTTCATGGTGCTGTACTTGAGAAGGGGTTACATACAAAATACATATGCAAGTTACAATAAACAGATTGGTACAGAGGGTTGAGGGCCCTGCCCTTGCGGGCTTACATTTTATAGGATAATAGGAGGAGACAGTGGGGGGGGCAGTGATGAGGCGCAAGCTCCCACAGTGGTGATGCGGCAGCTCAGACGGTGGTGAGGTGGCATGTAACATCTGCCTGGAACCACAGTCTCAGGAAGGCTGTCACAGACAGGCTAGAGGCTAGCCGCCCACTATGCAGGATCCCAAGAATCCTGAAACCTTTTCACCCCTATACAGGGATTTGGAATTACTACAGGGCCTGTGGAAGGTTGAGTCCAGAGGAGAGTAGTTGAAAGGCAGGGTCGAACCAGGAGATACAGAAAAGGGACAAAATTGGCAGACAAGAGTATAGTCAGGAATCAGGCTTAGGTCAAAACCGGAGATGGCAGCGAGGGACAAAAAACAGCAGGCAGGGGAGTAGTCAGAGAGAAGGCAGGAGTCAAAACACTGGGATCAATAAACAAAGCAAGGCGATAACTAGAGACAAGCAGTATACTACAAGACTATATCTGGCAGTGACCAGCAGACAGGAGGAATAAGAAGGCTGTGGTGTCTTCCGATTGGCTGTAGCTGAAAGATGGTAACTTCAGCTGGAAGACCCACGCCACCAAAGACAGCCAGTGGTAGTGCAGCTCCCATGGAACCCCAGCTTAGTGGATGGGCGGAGCCTGTGCTCACCAGAGCGACTGGAACTGACTTCTCCCCTATCACCAGTATTGCCCACAGCGGAAATACGGCGGCACCTGGTGATTGAAGCAGAAGTCGCAGGAGCGGACTCTGGTGGCGACGTGACATGGCAGCTCTGGCAGTGGTGAGGTGGTGGGGTCATGACAGACTGTAGGCATACTTGAACAGATAGGTTTTCAAGTTCCGTTTGAAGCTTGCAAGTGTCGCAGATAATCTGATGTGTTGAGGCAACGAATTCCAGAGGATAGCGGATACTCAGGAGAAGTCTTAGAGTTAAGGGGGTGTTACACGCAGCGATATCGCTTGCGATATCGCTTGTGAGCGTACCCGCCCCTGTCGTTTGTGCGTCACGGGCAAATCGCTACCTGTGGCGCACAACATCGTTAGGCCCCGTCACACGGACTTACCTGCCTAGAGACGTCGCTGTGGCCGGCGAACTGCCTCCTTTCTAAGGGGGCGGTTCGTGCGGCGTCACTAAGCGGCCGCCCAATAGAAGGGGAGGGGCGGAGATGAGCGGCTGTAACATCCAGCCCACCTCCTTCCTTCCTCATTGCCGGCGGCCGCAGGTAACCTGTAGTTCGTCGTTCACGAGGTGTCACACGTAGCGATGTGTGCTGCCTCGGGAACGACGAACAACCTGCGTCGTCTACAATCAACAATTTTTTTAAAATGAACGACGTGTCAACGATGGATGATTTGGTGAGTATTTTCCATCGTTAACGGTCGTTTGTGCGTGTCACACGCAACGACGTCACTAACGATGCCGGATGTGCGTCACGGAATCCATGACCCCGGCGATATATCGTTAGATACGTCGTTGCGTGTAACGGGGCCTTTAGTTGGATGAGGAACGGATAAGTGTGGAGGAGAGAAGGAGATCTTGGGAGGACCGGAGATTACGTGTCCGATGCAGAAGAGCTAAAGCTTCCTGTAACTTTGTGACTTGTTCCACAAACTTCCACAGTTCCGTTATAATAATATATAACACCTTGGTGGTCACTGGCAGATGAGGTCTTCTTTTTACTAAGGAATTAGAACAAAATGTCAGAGATATCTTGGTTAAAAAAAATACAAAAATCAGATCACACCGGATGTTGAACCACTTTATGTTTTGGAATGACGATAGTGTGCTTAAAATGAAAATTCTTAAAGAAGACCCGCCACCAGATCAAAAGTGGCCAGTTTCCGCTAATATTTTACTCCAGCTGCTTCCCTGAAAATACAGTTTGTTTGTTTTTAAAGACTCCATTCAATTTCAGACATTTTTATTCAGTGTTATTTTTTAAGGTCTTTAACAAAGGGGTGTGGCACATGGAGTAATTATGCAGAACAGTCTGGAGACATGCCCCCAGATAATCCTATGCACCACGCCCCTTTGTAAAGATGAGAAAAATTTGTAAAAAAATAAAAAGGATGATATCTTTGGATATGGCAGATTTTTAAAAAAGCAAAAACCGGATTCATCAGTTGAGCATTGGAAATAAATAAAGAGCTAAAACTGAATAATTTTGACCTGGTAACAGATCCTCTTTAAAGTGCACCTGTGTAATATGCACCCAGATTCACGAGCAGTTCTGGGTGCATATTTCTAATTCTTGCCTAACTGTCCCTGTATCTAGTAGCATAGATAAAGAGATCTTTAGAAAAAGTAATTCTAAAGATCCCATAAAATATGCTAATGAGAACAGGGACTAGTCACAAGGGCAATAGTTCCCTTGGCTAGTCGGCCCCCTTAGCATGTAAGCACGCCCCTGTGGATGTGCTAACATGCTAATGAATGCGCAGTGTCAGGGTGATCTCTCCCACCTCTCTCCTGACCTTGTGTTCGAATCCTGGATTTCAGCTCAGTGTGCATGATCCCGGACTTTCGGTCATGCATCACACTATGAAGCTGGGTGTACGCGTCCTGACTTCAAATTTTTGTAGTGCACATGACTGAAAGTCCAGGATCATGCGCAATGACTCCGACCAAGGAGTCAGAGGTGAGCGCGACCATCCTCTGACGCTGCGCATTCATTAGCATGTTAGCACACCCACAGGGGCGTACTTACATGCTAAGGGGGCCGACTAGCCAAGGGAACTAACGCCCTTGCAACTAGTCCCCATGCTCATTAGCATATGGGATCTTTAGAAATACTTTTTCTATAGATCTCTTTATCTATGCTACTAGATACTGGAACGGTTAGACAGGGATTAGCAATAGTGATGAGCGAGTACTAAAAAGCTCGGGTGCTCGAAGCTCGGGCCGAGCCTCCCAAGATACTCGTGTACTCGGCCCGAGCAACGAGCCCAATGTTATCCTATGGGAGACCCGAGTATTTTTGTGAAATGACCTCCCGGCAGCATGGAGAAACCCTAAAAATGGCACAAAAGTCTCAGAAGAGTGCTCAAATGACATGGCAACAGCATGGGGAAGACCCCTTGAAGCATTTATCACTCAAAAGTCACAGCTGTGAACAATTTTGTCCGCGTTTTACGCCATTTTTACGGACTCATCAGAAAACCTTCCAAAATGACCCCAAAATGATTTTTCATGGCGGAAATGTTAAGGGCACATACCCAATAGTGAGATAGAGCTGGTGTATGTTACTTTTTGAGATCAATACATGAAAGATTTTACGTGAAAACATTGTGTGGCACTCCGATGTCCCTGAGAAGAGACGTACATGAAGGCCTCTTGAGTCTAATGTGCCCATTTTGAGGAAGTGAGTCTTTGTAGTATTTTCCTTTGCCAGGGCAGTCCTAAATTGTGAGGTTCACCAATGCCCCTGCATACAGACGTGCATGAGGGCCTGTAAACCTGAAGTGCCCATTGTAAGGAAGTGGGTGTATTATAGTATAGCCCTTAGGCAGGGCAGCCAAAAATTGGGAGGCTCCACGTTGTCCCTGGATAGAGACGTGCATGAAGGCCTGTAAACCTGAAGTGCCCATTGGAAGGAAGTGGGTGTATTATAGTATAGCCCTTAGGCAGGGCAGCCAAAAATTGGGAGGCTCCACGTTGTCCCTGGATAGAGACGTGCATGAAGGCCTGTAAACCTGAAGTGCCCATTGGAAGGAAGTGGGTGTATTATAGTATAGCCATTAGGCAGGGAAGCCAAACATTGGGAGGCTCCACGTTGTCCCTGGATAGAGACGTGCATGAAGGCCTGTAAACCTGAAGTGCCCATTGGAAGGAAGTGGGTGTATTATAGTATAGCCCTTAGGCAGGGAAGCCAAACATTGGGAGGCTCCACGTTGTCCCTGGATAGAGACGTGCATGAAGGCCTGTAAACCTGAAGTGCCCATTGGAAGGAAGTGGGTGTATTATAGTATAGCCCTTAGGCAGGGCAGCCAAAAATTGGGAGGCTCCACGTTGTCCCTGGATAGAGACCTGTTAGGTTCTTAGTGCCTCCGTGCTTGCATTTAAAAACCGCACGTGTGTGCCTGTTGGTGGCAGCTTTCCGCTGCATTTGTGTGAGTTTTGCAAAAACTTGGATATAACACACAAGTCTAGTGAATACACATCAGCACAGCATTGCAAAATGCGCAAGGGCGTTGTCAACGAACAAGGAAGTGGACGTGATGGTGGTGCAGGCAGACACCGAGGTTGTGTGCAAGCTCTAATTTCGCCACAACAAAGGGCCACATCTAGTCGCTCGCACGTCCTGTCCCAAATTCTTGGGGACCGCAGCAGTACACCGCTCTTGAACCAAGACCAGTGTCAACAGGTTGTTAGTTGGATAGCGGATAATGCTTCCAGTCAGATTGGCACCACCACAAACACTCTGTCTTCCACACGGTCAAGTGTCAGTAGCCGTGATACTGCACCGCACATTTCAGAACCTGATCCTCCTTCCTACCACCAGGCCGAGTACACGTCCACGGACATTACTGATCCCACACTTGGACACTCGGAATAGCTGTTCGTTCACGTTTCCATTCACAAATTCTGGCCTCTCGCCAGCTCCTGTTGAAGTGGGCCATGACGAGATTGTATGTACAGATGCACAAATATTTGAGCAGCCACGTTCTCACGAAGTTGGCAACGTGTCTCAACAAGGGGTGGACGATGATGAGACACAATTGTCAGGAAGTCAGGAGGAGGAGCAGGGTGCGGAAGAGGAAGACGACGTGGTGGATGATCCAGTAACTGACCCAACCTGGCAGGAGGATATGCAGAGCGAGGACAGCAGTGCACAGGGGGAGGGAGGCGTAGCATCCCAACAGGCAGTAAGAAGCAGAGTGGTGGCCCCAGGCAGACGTCAGGCAACTGTTCCCCGGAACAACACGACACAAGGTGCCTGTACAAATGTTAGGTCTTCCCGAGTCTGGCTGTAATACTATTGTATGTATTGAGGATTTCGATTGCGTTAGGGCAATGACAACCAGAGACGAGTTCTTGGTGCAAGACATTTATAATATGCAACCAGCAAATATGTACATAAACGGAACAAAAACACAGTAGAACATAAATACAGGAAATACCTTCCAGGGACTGAGCGAAAGGGAATTCCCGGGACCGCGCACCGGACTCCCCCAGGGAGACCACCAACAGCAAACCCCTATACAGGGACTGTCTGGCAATCACCCCAGAAGCCCTAAATGCGCAGCAGCCGGGACACAAAAGGGCAATAGGTAAGTCGAAAAATGTCTGTACGTGATGTGAGTCCAGAGTGGTATTAAACGGAAGGAACCGGGCAGAAGTTCCGACCAAAGACGGCAAACGGAGTCCAGGTACAGCTAGATGATACCAGATGAAGTCCAGAGTCGGTGTCGGTTGTTTTCCAAGAGGATCCGAATAACAATCAGGAACCAAAAGCAGCAGGGCAGGAGCACACAGGAAGCAGTATACTCAGGCACTGGACTAAGCTTTAGGGGCGGCTTTTAAACAGATGGACAGGAAGTAGGGCAACAGAACAGAAAACTCCATGTTAACAAAGGGCAAGCTCTTTCAAAAGAAAACTGGAAAACCCGGAACTCTGACACTGGCAGTTTTTTAAGTTGGCTCCAGATGATTCTAAAAAGGCCATTTGCAACACCTGCCATGCCAGCATCAGCAGGGGTACCAAAACTAGCAGCCTGACCACCACCAGCATGATCAGGCACATGTCAGCCAAGCACCCGACTTTGTGGGAAGTACAACAGAGTCGAGGAGCAGTGCTTGCTGATGTCACTGCTACGTCTTCGCTGGTTGTGCATGCGAGCCAATCCCCTGTCCATGCTGCCTGCGAACAAGCCTCCTCCACTCCTGCACCTGCAGTTGCCTACGCAGAAAGAACACCATCATCAAGCACGTCCTTGTCCCAGCGCAACGTTCAGTTATCCATTCAGCAAACCTTTGAGCGCAGGCGCAAATACACTGCCAACACCCCACATGCCACAGTTCTAAATGCTAACATTTCGCGACTGCTTGCGCTGGAAATGTTGCCTTTTAGGCTGGTTGAGACAGAAGCATTCCGCGAACTGATGGTGGCAGCTGTCCCACGTTACTCGGTCCACAGACGCCACTATTTCTCCCTGTGTGCCGTCCCCGCATTGCATAACTAACCACGTGTCACAAAACATCACACGTGCCCTGAACAACGCTGTTTCAGCCAAAGTCCACCTAACAACAGACACGTGGACAAGTGCATGTGGGCAAGGACGCTACATCTCGTTGACGTCACACTGGGTTAATATTGTGCAAGCTGGGACCCAGTCTGAGCGAGGGACGGAACACGTCCTTCACACACCAAGTTTTGCAGGCCCTACCTCAGTCAGGGTTTCACACACACTCTACAGCTCCGGAATGTCATGCTCCTCAGCCTCCTCCTCCTCCTGCGCATCCTGATCCACTTTACCCTCCACACCAGTCCCAAGCTGGAAGTGTCGCTGGCGGAGGAGGGGACGGTGCGCTCTCCCACTACTCGGGTCCGGCTGACGCAGCTCTACGGCTGCTGCTGCTCGTTGGCTCGAGCGATGGCCGGATCCCGGGGACTCGAGCGGCGCTACTCGCCCGTGAGTGAAAAGGGGTGGTTTGGGTTTTGGGGATATTGTCCGTGACGCCACCCACGGTTGTGGTGATTGTGTGGACACCACCGCTGCTCTGGACGGGGATCCCGGGAGCCTGTGACAGGGAGCAGCTTTGTTGTTATTTCTCCCCTCCGTGGGTAGGGGGGTTGGTTGTCCCGGGGCCTGGTGATGGGGTAGAGATGGATGACAGGCGGGTTGCGGGGCCTGATGAAGTGCATGGTCGCAGGGGCAGCGCTGTGCCGCACGGCACGGAGGTACTCACTCAGCCCAATGATGATGACACAGTTCAGGGTAAAACAAGTGGCTGGATGGACGGGTCACTCGGACGGCTGCGGTTGTTCCTCCCTGCAGGTTAGTGATGACTGTCTCTCCCTGCACCTAAGTTAAGTGTTGGTAGTGATGGTTTCCCAACGGTAACCCGCTCCCTGACCTGGATATGGGCCGGAGGAGCCCCTTTTGCCCACAGGCGCTGGCCCTGGGAGACGGTTGCCCTTGGCGGTGGCTGTGTCTCCCCTTCACGGTTGTACGGTTGCCTTCTATCTGGACTTGGCTGTTTGGAAACCCTGAGGTCCCCTTCAATAACGGATTTGGCAAATTCACGGCGACACCAAGCCTTGCCGGGATCCGAAAGTCCTCTGCCAATGGTGCTGGCTTCTCTTTGTATACCGGTCCGGTACGGCCGGGTCACCACCCGTCCACGGTCCTTACGGCAGACTCCAATCGGCCTCCACTGCAGACGGTCACCACATCCTGCCAACCTTGCTGTCCTGTCCGGGCCACACACCCGGACCAACTTCAGGCTCTTTGCTGTCACTTTTCTCCTCTCTACTACTTTCCTCCTTCCACTTCCTTAGCTTAACTCTCACTGCCTGTGTTTTCCCTCCTCCTCGGTGGGTGGAGACCAACCGCCTGGCTCCACACCCTGGTGTGGACAACAGCCCCTGGGGAAGGCAACAAGGATTTTGTGTTTTGACTATGATATGCCTGCAGGGAGTGTGGGGTGTTTAAGTGTTGTGCTCTGTGGCCCCTGGCTTGTCCAGGGCGACACAGAAGCACTGCAGCACTGCCTCGGCGAAGCGGCAACAGGCAGTGCTGAAGCTAATCTGCATAGGTGACAAACCCCACAATGCAGAAGAGGTGTGGACAGCTCTGAAACAGCAGGCAGATCACTGGCTCACAACTCTGAACCTAAAGCCAGGAAAGGTCGTGTGTGACAATGGCCGGAACCTGGTGGCGGCTTTGAGGCGAGGCCAGCTGACACATGTTCCATGCGTGGCCCATGTGCTCAACCTCGAGGTTCAGCGGTTTCTAAAGTCATACTCAGAGCTGTCTGATCTGCTGGTAAAAGTTCGCCGCCTGTCTGCACATTTTCGAAAGTCACCTACTGCTTCAGCCGGCCTTGCCGGCTTAAGACGCCGTTTGCATCTTCCGGCACACAGACTGGTGTGTGATGTCCCCACGCGTTGGAATTCAACTCTGCACATGTTGGTCAGGATATGTGAGCAGAAGAGGGCAGTTGTTGAGTACCTGCATCACCTAAGCCGTCGGGAAATGGGTCAAACTCCACACATAACACCTGAGGAGTGGAGATGGATGTCCGACCTATGCACCATCCGCCAAAACTTTGAGGACTACAACAAGATGGTGAGCGGCGATGACGACATTATTAGCGTCACCATACCGCTTCTCTGCCTTCTAAAATGGTCTCTGCTCAGAAAACAAACATGATGCATTGCAGGCGGAGCGCGATGAGTTTCAGCAAGAAACAGTAGTGGGTGTGGGTGATGAATGATAACACACAGCCCAGCCTCGTCTCATCACAACGTGCAGTGGAGGACTATGACGAGGAGGAGGATGAAGACATGGAGCAACTCTCTGGCCAAATTGAGGATATGACATGCAGTCATATCCTCGGTTCAGCGTGGCTGGCCAGAGGACAGGGTAGATGATGAGGAGGAGGAGGACAGCATGTTCAGTCATCGTGTTGGTCAGGATACTGAAGTGATGGCTGTTAAGAGTCTGGCACACATGGCTGACTTTATGGTAAGCTGCCTGTCTCGTGACCCTCGCGTTAAGAACATCTTGGCCGACAATCATTACTGGTTGGTAACACTGTTAGACCCACGCTAAAAGGAGAACTTTATGTCTCTTATTCCCGAGGCGGAGAGGTCAGGCAAAATGCAGCAGTTCCAGAAGGCCATAGTCACGGAAGTAGGCAAAGCATTCCCCTCACAAAACGCTAGCGGCATAGGTCATGAATCAGTGGACAACCGAGGCGTACAGCCGAGAGAGGCACAAGTCCAATCCGCCAGAGGTAGGGGAACAGTCTTTAAGATGTGTGACAGTTTTCTCAGCCCCTCACGTACCACAGCCCCTGAGGTGCGGGGTAGTGCCACAAGAAATCCTAAGTTTGCCCAGATGCTGAAGGAGTACCTTGCAGATCGAACAACTGTACTCCGACATTCCTCTGTGCCTTACAATTATTGGGTATCCAAGCTGGACACGTGGCATGAATTGGCTCTCTACGCCTTGGAAGGCCTGGCCTGCCCTGCTGCTAGCGTTTTGTCAGAGCGTGTTTTTAGTGCCGCAGGTGGAATCATTACAGATAAACGCACCCGCCTGTCAACTGAAAATGCTGACAAGCTGACTCTGATCAAGATGAACAAGGGTTGGATTGGGCCAGACTTCACCACACCACCAGCAAATGAGAGCGGAATTTAAAGTTTGCCATGTACCTCCACTCACCCATGGGTACACACTTCTGGACTTTGGATAATCGCTGGACTGCTCCTCCTTCTCCTCATGCGCCACCATGATGATGACCGTTACAAATTGCAATACTTAGGCCTTTGTTTCAGGTATACCCCCAGTGGTAAATTTTTTCGCCCATTCTTTGCAGAATGGACATTACAACGACAGGAGACCCGCTCCTTTGCAATGGGAACAATGTTTTGAGGCCCTCATGCACGTCTCTACCCAGGGACAACGTGGAGCCTCCCAATTTTTGGCTGCCCTGCCTAAGGGCTATACTACAATAGACCCACTTCCTTCCAATGGGCACTTCAGGTTTACAGGCCCTCATGCACGTCTCTATCCAGGGACAACGTGGAGCCTGACGCTGCCACCGACTGCCACACACGTGCTGTTTTTAAATGCAAGCACGGACGCAATAAGAACCTAACTGGTTTTTAGGAGCGACAATTACTGAGAAGTCTGACACTATCAGACACTGCTGACTGACGTGTATTATACACTAGACTTGTGCGTTATATAATAGTTTGTGCAAAACGCGCACCTGTACGCTGCCACCGACTGCCACACACGTGCTGTTTTTAAATGCAAGCACGGACGCAATAAGAACCTAACTGGTTTTTAGGAGCGACAATTACTGAGAAGTCTGACACTATCAGACACTGCTGACTGACGTGTATTATACACTAGACTTGTGCGTTATATAATAGTTTGTGCAAAACGCGCACCTGTACGCTGCCACCGACTGCCACACACGTGCTGTTTTTAAATGCAAGCACGGACGCAATAAGAACCTAACTGGTTTTTAGGAGCGACAATTACTGAGAAGTCTGACACTATCAGACACTGCTGACTGACGTGTATTATACACTAGACTTGTGCGTTATATAATAGTTTGTGCAAAACGCGCACCTGTACGCTGCCACCGACTGCCACACACGTGCTGTTTTTAAATGCAAGCACGGACGCAATAAGAACCTAACTGGTTTTTAGGAGCGACAATTACTGAGAAGTCTGACACTATCTGGACTGTTTTACACTGTGTACACCAGCCCCAGATATGATGAAGGCTGGTATACGGTCACCACTACCCTGCCTGCCTGCCTGCCTGTATACTGGTACAATAGTCCTGACAAGGACTCTTCTGGTCACTAGCCTGTATTCCGACCTGGCTATACCCTGCCTGTATACAGCAACAATAGTCCTGAGAAGGACTCTGCTACTGTACTCCGACCTGGCTATACCCTGCCTGCCTGTATACAACTAGAATAGTCCTGAGAAGGACTTCTGGTCACACTGTTTGCAGCCCTGCTCCGGAACTAACTATAAAGGGCCGCAAAGCTTTCCCTGAATCAGCGACACTCTCCCTACACTCACTGTCAGAATAGCTGTGAGCAGAGCACAGCGCGCCGGCCTATATAAAGGCTCGGTGACGCTGTGCAGGCCGGCCAATCACTGCAATTCCACAACTAACAGGGCTGTGGCATTGCAGTGGTCTGCCAGCCAATCCCTGCATGAGGGCTGGCTCTCAAAAGAGCGCCAACATGCAGAAATGAAGACCACGAGTAAAGCACGAGTATCGCGAGATTACTCGGTCCCCGCCGAGCAGCCCGAGTACAGTGATACTCGTGCGAGTACCGAGTAGTGACAAGCATGCTCGCTCATCACTAATTAGCAATATGCACCCAGAACTCCTTGTGATGTATATTGCACCTGACAGGTTCCCTTTAACGCGACTTGTTCCCATTGTAGTTGGCATTTTTTACAGACGACTGTATCACAAGGTTTATCCTCTACACTTTATAACATGTTTCTTTCTGTGTGAGACATTTCCAGGACAATCCTCCACCGGCTCGTACTTTTCTCTAAGACGGTGCCATGAATTATGCACATTCTCACTTTGAATAAATCCCCTTATGATGGCTTCCATATAATTCCACCACGTTCATCCCATATTTAGCATGTTTCAGCATACGATATCTGCTTGTCTTCCAACTCCGCTGCTTTCTTGTAAACTACACAGTTAAATCAGAAACGTGGCTAAGACATAAGCACAGGAGAGAGTAGAGAATATTGTGTTTCATTGCCAGGAGTGATGTTGAAATGAATTATAAGGCTATCAACCTTTCACACATCCACTTGTTGCCGATCCAGGAGAAACAAAGAGAATTAAGAATTTTAAGATTTTGCCTTAATATAGGAAAGTGCTTCAATCTTCTGAATGTTCCTTGGATGAACCTTACACTATTTTTAATGATAGAATCCTTCAAGTCCCGTTATCTTATTAAGCTTTTCAACACAATCTGGCGTGTTGTCCATTAAAGCCTCCCCTGATATTAAATTCCGCTCTTTAGCTGTCGAAAACTTTCACTTGTTGCAGGTGACATCTCCTTTCCTTTAACCTCAAGGAGTGACCTTCTGTCTAATGGGCATCGATGGTAATAACAAAGTTCGGAATGTTCGGAATGTTCTCTGATTGGAACCTGACTATATTTATATATAATGATATCCTATTCCCCTGAAGACTCGTTCCCCCTCCTGCACAAATAAACTTTGCTTTTCCTCCTCGAAAATCTTCCATCCCGTTTATTAATTTCATTGTACATCTATGAACTCTTTCCAGTGCGGTAAAGGCTTTTTTTTAATTTGTTTGTTTTTTTGAATCCTAACCCTACAGCATGAATCACAATCCTGGACAAGAACCAAACATTTATTATTAAAGTGTTGTCCAAATAACCGAATTAAATGGAACAAATAAGATACAGCATTTGATTGATCTATTTACATTGTTCTTTCACTAAAAAATTGAGAACTTTCCAGAAAAAAAAAACTCTTTTGCTATCCTGACCTTCTACTGTCATCCCATCAATTTCTTATTGTCTTTTAAAGGGAATTGGTCACCAGGTTTTTGCATTGAAGTGTCTAATGAGCATGTGCAAAGGTCATTGTGAAGGGAGGGGGATCAGGGTCAGCTGTGATATCGACTATTGTGATCGGTGGATTCTGTGCTGTCAGCTGTGTTACATATAATTTGTATCCTGCTGGAAACTTTTCATTAAAAAGAATTTGTCACCAGGATTTTGCCACCTAATCTGAGAGCAGGATAATGTAGGGGCAGAGACCCTGATTCCAGCAATGTGTCACTTACTGGGCTGTTTGGTGTAGTTTTGATAAAATCACTGTTTAATCAGCAGGAGATTATCATTACAGGACTACTTGGCCTGCTTCCAGGTAGTCCAACATATATATGACCTCTGTATAACTGCTAGATCTGTAGCAGAGAAAACATTGATTTTATCAAAATGACAGCAAACAGCTCAGTAAGTGAGACATCGCTGGAATCAGGGTCTCTGTCTCTACATTATTCTGCTCTCAGATGGGGGAGCAAAAACCTGGTGACAGATTCCCTTTAAAATTCTTATAATGTATGCATAATTGTAAGGATTCATCATTATTAAAGCACATCTTTATAGATATATATATATATATATTTATTTATTTAATATTTTTTTTTTTAATTTTACATCAGATATTAGATTTCTTGCATCTGTTACTTAAAAACTGAGCTATTATTCTAAGTGTGCGACCATACAAATGAACTTTGGATCAGATTCCCAGTGTAATGAAGAAAGGCATGGATGCTGGGCCATACAGGTGCCGTGCTCCTTAATCAATGACTTTGGGTGGGGTGCATGACACTTAGGGGTACTTTGCACGCTGCGACATCGCAAGCCGATGCTGCGATGCCGAGCACGATAGTCCCCACCCCCGTCGCAGCTGAGATATCCTTGTGATAGCTGCCGTAGCGAACATTATCGCTACGGCAGCTTCACATGGACTCGCCTGTCCTGGGACGTCGCTCTGGCCGGCGACCCGCCTCCTTATTAAGGGGGCGGGTCGTTTGGCGTCACAGCGACATCACACGGCAGGCGGCCAATAGGAGCGGAGATGATCGGGATGTAAACATCCCGCCCACCTCCTTCCTTCCGCATATCCTACGGGAGCCGCGGTGACGCCGGTAGGAGATGTTCCTCGCTCCTGCGGCTTCACACACAGCGATGTGTGCTGCCGCAGGAACGAGGAACAACATCGGACCGTCGCGTCAGCGTAATTATGGATTACGCCGACGCTGCACCGATGATACGATTACGACGCTTTTGTG
Source organism: Anomaloglossus baeobatrachus (assembly GCF_048569485.1). Classification (NCBI taxonomy): domain Eukaryota; kingdom Metazoa; phylum Chordata; class Amphibia; order Anura; family Aromobatidae; genus Anomaloglossus; species Anomaloglossus baeobatrachus. The sequence continues at coordinate 53,822,374 of NC_134362.1, forward strand.
CTCGTTAATCGTATCATCTAGGCTTTACACACTACGATGTCGCCTGCGATGCCGGATGTGCGTCACTTTCAATTTGACCCCACCGACATCGCACCTGCGATGTCGTAGTGTGCAAAGTACCCCTTAGGTTGGAGTCACGAGTCGCGAGTGCCTCGCGTGTAACTCGCGTGAGTCTCTCATTGAATCACCCGGCACGGCCACACACTCTCCAGACAGGAGCGTCTCAGCTGCATAGAGATACATGCAACGGACCTGCTCCTGTCAGCAGAGTGTGCGGTGTCAGGTGATTCAATGAGAGACTTGTGTGAGTTACACGCGAGGCACTCGCAAGTGTGACTCTGGCCTTACTGCTTTCTTCAGGCTGGTGGCCATCACCCGGCTGCCAGTCCTTATAGACAAATAAGTAACCCACTCAACACCAGAGTTCACTTGGTAACCAATCTTGTTCAGTTTATTCTTCATAACGTTAAGGCAGACATGGCCCCACTCCTTATGATTCTGCTTCCTCTGCTTTTGGGAGATTCTTTCTGTCCCCCTCTATCTTGGGTCTGTGTCTCTATTTCCCCCTCTTCATTACACCTTCATCCGCTTCTGGGCCCCAACGGCTCTCTACTCATACTACTCTATAAGCCCGCCGGGGTGAGCTGTAGGCTATGGATCTTTCGAGGTTACCTCAAGCCCTGACACCGTGGCCACATCTTCTCTTACTCAAACCCTATCCAGAACTGGCACCCAACACAGCCCGCACTACCAGCCAACCCACTTGCCACCTATCACTCCTCATCTACCTCGACTTAACCCTGCCCTATCTGATATCTAATCTCCTGTTGCACCAGCCTGCTCGCTAGGTGAACAGACCCGACTCGGCTACATAGAGAAACTACACTCCGCTAGCAATATGTACATGTTAAGACTAGTGTTGAGCGGACCCGGATCCGCAAAATCCGGATCCGCACGGTTTGAGAGCCCGATCCGAGTCCGACCAGTACCCGGTATTCCGGGTGCACGATCCTTTTTTTTCTCTCTCTCTCTCTCTCTCTCTCTCATTATGACCGATCCGCTCAACTCTAGTTAACACACATCCATATAATATGTTCAGTATAAAACACCTTTCACAGAACAGATAGACAACATATATAGCATAAAACAGTGTCGGGACTCGACCTCCTCTACAGTAAAGAAAGTACTATTCTTCTTAAAGAGTAAACACACTTTCAGGTAACTTTTTTAAATACCCTGTTCTATGTTTATATATAAGGAATGACAACATTTCTGGCCGTTATATAACATGTATCCTATGTTTCCAACAGTTTTCCTCTTTCCTCCTCTCTATCTCTTAATTTGCAATTGACTCTGAGCTGGTGGGTGGAGATTATTAGCTATGATCACTTTCATACACAACACACTGAGATATTTTACTATTCTTTATTCATTTATTTTTTTTTAGCATATAAAGGAAAGCTTCAGCAGCATGGAAGAAGTTATGGTGCAGAACTGAGCAGTGTGGATGTGAATCCAGCTCTGGAGTGAGGTAAAAGACTTGTAAGAAAGCTCAGCACAATCCTACTGTCTCCTTCTGCCTGTTTCCTCGCTTCTCCTCCCCTCTCCTCTCTCTATAGAGTATAATACGCTGTTTAACCTGTCACTGCAATGAACTAGTAACTCTTATCGTCCTGATAAAGATCCAGTTGTGTTGTTTGGGTTTATATGGTTTTAAATGTTCTTTTGTCTGTATACTCTTGTGTATAATAATTATCTTCAAAGTATGATGAAACAATATTTATGATCTCCATATCATTTATAGGTGTGCGTAATTTATGTGTTTAGCTCTTTGTCTTTCTTCTTACCAATTTCGATTTTTATTTTATATACATTGACAGCACCACAGGTTTCAATATGTATTACGGTGCCCAATTTTGTAGTCCCATTTATAGGAGGGGGTGTAACCAGACGCCACAGTGAGCTGGCAGGTCGTCATGTCTTGGGAAAGATGGTGTGGAGCTGTTTATTCATTGTGGATAGGTGGGTGGAGGAGCGAAGTGGTTTATAAGTGCGGAAGGAAGCAGATCTCTCTGATAAGCTATATTACATAGTTTCTTATGTTCACTTTTACTATTCATTTATGAAAAGTTTATTGGAAGTACAGTTTCTTTTTAAAGAGACAAGCTGAGTATGGAGTCCTGCAGACGGTGGTTCATGGGAGAAAAGTATGTAAATTAGCTCTCCTAGAGAAGGAAAAAGAAAATTTTGCAAGTACCATCTTGTAAGACCTCTTTGTTTATCCAGGGTATTGCGAATCTTTATCCTTTGCGTATTGGGAACCTGTCCCCAAATTTGGGCCTTCTAAACTAAAACTGCACCTTAAGAGGCACTTGTGCTGCATTCTATAAAGGTGCACGTTACCCCCTGACCCCCATGTAGACCCCACAAATACCTTTATAAAATCTCCTGCCCGGTATGTAAATTCTCTGGTTTGGTCCGATCGGCGTCTTATTCTGCACCTCCTGTCCCTCCTTCCGTCGTCCTCCTGTGCTGATTGATGTGGATGACGCCTCGGATGCCATCCACGTAGGTGGACAAAATCTCCATATTCCTAGCTCGCGTAGGTGCACTTTGCTCTGCCCCTTTGCGGACAGAGCCAAAAACATAGGTGTGACCAAAATCTATACCTGAGCGACCTAGCGAGTTTTCTGCTCAGGCGCGTGATTTTGCCCAGCGATGTGGATAACGTCACTTGCTTCATTCACATTGCCGGGCAAAATCTCGCGCCTGTGCAGAGAACTCGCCGGTGTGTCTCAGCATTAACCCTATGGCAAGGCGTCATAGGAGTACAAATATAGCAGAAAAGCAACAACAATCCGCACACTGCAATTATGACGTTTAGGGAGGAGGCCATGAGTGATAAAGGAGCCCCTATTGTCTGCCACTTGGATGCCATGGTCATTACTGATTGTGGCATCTAAGGTGTTAAACAGATGCAATGTATTAGACAGCTCTGCCAAGCTGGATGGTGAAAAGTTATATGGAACCCAAAGCTAATCTATACTCACTTCCAGTGGGAACATCTTTTGACATGTCACTGACATGAAGTATAAAGAGATTACCAGGGACCGGGGTTCCTAAACTGGCCCTGAGGCTAGTAGGCCCTAGCTGTCCTTATCCCAGAGGTACTTCTAATGGTGAAGGAGTCTGGACCACCAACCTAGCCTTGTTCCTGACCAGCCCTGCTCTAATACTCCCTCTTGCCTTCACCAATAGAGGGCCGGATCAGGAGTGATTAATCCACACAAATAGACAAATGGGGAAACCAAAACCAAAACTGTAACTCACACCAATCATACACAGAGGTATAAGACAATATGTGATCAGGAGGAAATAAAGAGCAGGGAGGGAATAAACAGATGACAAAAAAATTCCCACAACACATCAAACAGCACTCAGTAATTAACCAGCAACTGGATCACAACAGCACAATCTACTGGTATCACCTAAAGCTATAATCGGCACAGGAAGTCAGTTTCCACCATCTTAACAAGGCGGGTACAAGCTGTGATAGTTTTCTCATAACAGAGTGCTTTTCCACAGCTGTGATTCCGCATATCCACATGCGCTCCTGCCTTTCACAAGCAACCACTGACCACCAATCTTGTGTGAGTTTGAAAAAGGTCCAGGAAAGGACCAAAATCTCTAACTAATTGACACACGTTGTGGTCTTTGTGTATTGAAATATATTTTGGAAGTTTCTTTGTTAAATTAAGTGTCAGATTTCTTTTCTACTAAATATGAATGGACTGGGATCCTATCCGGGCATCTCCATCCTGAAGGAAGTGCTGTTTTTTTCCTAATATTATTCGATCACTAATGAGCACACAGCTGGTCGATGCCCGAGCCTGCCTATGCAACTCAGAAGCTTCAGGGAAACCACAGTGTGGAGTATCCGAGTCTATAGCGGGCTTTACACACTACGATATCGTTAATGAATTATCGTCGGGGTCACGGTGTTTGTGACGCACATCCGGTGTCATTAACGATATCGCAGTGTGTGACACTTATGAGCGACCTAAAACAATCGCAAAAGCGGCCAAAATAGTTTGCCGCGGAGAGGTCGTCCTGAAACAAAAAATTGTTTTCTGATTATTAACGATGTTGTTCCTCGTTCCTGCGGCACCACACATCGCTGTGTGTGACACCTCAGGAGCGAGGAACATCTCCTTACCTGCCTCCACCGGCAATGAGGAAGGAAGGAGGTGGGCGGGATGTTACGTCCCGCTCATCTCCGCCCCTCTGCTTCTATTGGATGCCTGCTGTGTGACGTCGCTGTGACGCTGCACGAACTGCCCCCTTAGAAAGGAGGCGGTTCGCCGGCCAGAGTGACGTCGCAGAGCAGGTATGTGTGTGTGATGCTGCCGTAGCGATAATGTTCGCTACGGCAGCGATCACACGATATCGCATGTACGACGGGGGCGGGTGCTATCGCGGTCGATATCGCTAGCCGATGCTAGCGATGACGCAGCGTGTAAAGCCAGCTTATGGTGTGAACACCACTAGATACTGCCATGACAGTCGGTGAGTTTTGAGCCAAACGCCGTGTGACAGTCACCGTGACACTTTGGAAAATGAAATAGGGATGGTCGAATACCTCAAATATTCGGCTTCGCGAATATTTGCCGAATAGTTCGCCGCTATTCGACTATTCGCGACTATTCGATGCGCAATGTAAGTCTATGGGAAACCTGATTAACAACTATTCGGAACTATTCGGGCTTCCCATAGACTTACATTGCGCATCGACTATTTGCATAGAGGCGAGCTATTCGTTGGATATTCGCGAAGCCGATTATTTGAGGTATTCGATCATCTCTAAAAATTATCTGTAGGTTGATTACTGCTTTAATACCTGTTTAAGTCACCAGGTGTATTGTATAATTGAGACACTTTAGATTATAATTAGGCAATTTATCCCAGGTAGTTACAGGTTTTGTCGTAAAGCCTAAGGTCGAATGTCTACTTGTGTATTTGGCTTGGTGTAAATATTTGATATTACTCATCCCTGTTGCCCTGTAAATCTTTATTGTGTGTATGTGGCATGGTACAGGAGTCAATGTTTACTATGACTGTAACATAACTTGTGTTGCTTGCTATTTCATTTACATATAAAAGTTGTTTCTTTGGCCGGAGCACACCTTTGGACTACAAAGAGTGATCGATGACTAGGGAACATGACATTAATCCCTTTACATCCATCAAATATAGCAGTGAGGGTTAGACTAATAGAACACTAAAAAGTCAGAAATCACCATTTAATGTTACAGCTACTGAAAAATATAGAAAAATACTGCTTCTTCAGATTCTCCCCACCATCATGGCCACTATAACTCCCACTAGGATGACTTTTTCCCGCAGATCTGCTGTGAAGCCCACCTGAAAAACTGCCCTAAGAACACTCAAAAGATTGAACATGTGCAATATATCATAAAAGTGAGTACACCCCTCACATTGTTGTAAATATTTATTATATCTTTTCATGGGACAGCACTGAAGGTCTGATCCTGTGATACAATGTACAGTGTCAGTGTGCAGCTTATATAACAGTGTACATTTAGAGTGTCCTTTAAATAACTCAACACACAGCCATTAATGTCTAAATAGCTGGCAACAAAAGTGAGTAAACCTCTAAGTTAAATTGACCAAATTGTGCTCAATTAGCCATTTTCCCTCCCCGGTGTCATGTGACTCATTAGTGTTACAAGGTCTCCGGTGTGAATCGGGAGCAGGTGTTACATTTGGTGTTCTCTCTCACACACTCTCTCATACTGGTCACTGGAATTTCAACATGGCAAAGAATTCTCTGAGGATCTGAAAAAAAGAATAGTTGCTCTACATAAAGATGGCCGAGGCTATAAGAAGATTGCCAACACTCTGAACCTGAGCTGCAGCATGGTGGTCAAGACGATACAGCAGTTTAAGAAGACACAGAACAGACCAGAACAATGGTTGACCAAAGAAGCTGAGTGCACGTATTTTCAAAATAGACTTATGAGTGCTGCCAGCATTGCTGCAGAGGTTACAGGGGTGGGGGGTCCGCCAGTCAGTGCTCAGATCATACCTCTGCACACTGCAGCAAATTGGTCTGCATGGTTGTCATCCCAGAAGGAAGCCTCTTCTACAGATGATGTACAAGAAAGTCTGCAAATAGCTTGCTAAAGATAATCAGACTAAGGACATGGATTACTGGAACCATGTCCTGTGGTCTGATGAGACCAAGATAAACTTATTTGGTTCAGATGGTGTCAAATGTGTGGCAGCAACCAGGTAAGGAATACAAAGACAAGTGTGTCCTGCCTACAGTCAGGCATGGTGGTGGGAGTGTCATTGTTTGGGGCTGCATGAGTGCTGCCAGCTGTTGGCAGCTACAGTTCATTGAGGGAACTATGAATGCAGATATGTACTGTGACATACTGAAGCAGAGCATGATCCCCTCCCTACGGAAACAGGGCCACAAGGCAGTAATCCAACATGATAACGACCCCAGTCACATCTCCAAGACCACCACTGCCTTGCTAAAGAAACTGAGGGTGAAGGTGCTGGAGAGGGCAAGTGTCTTCAGACCTAAACACTATTGAGCATCTGTCGGGCCTTCTCAAATAGACGATAGAGGGACGTAAGGACTTTAACATTCACCAGCTCCGTTATGTTGTCATGGAGGATGGAAGAGGATCCAACGGCTCCTGTGAAGCTCTGGTGACCTCCATGCCCAAGAGAATTAAGGCAATGATTGAGAATAATGGTGGTCACATAAAATATTGACACTTTGGGCACAATTTGTCCGTTTTCACTTAGGCGTGTACTCACTTTTGTTGGCAGCAGTCATTCATTAATAGACATTAATGGCTGTGTGCTGAGTTATTTAGAGGACATAATTTATATATTATTTTTTTTAAGAGTATTTTGATGCAAAGCAGTTAAAAGAATTGATCTATTTTTTGGCCATTTTCCGCTTGGAAGACAAGGTTCTACAAACTAAATAAAGAAGTATATGGGGAGCTCAAAAAGAAAGCCACAAGAAGTTGGGCGTCTTTTGTAGCATTTTAAAATGCTGAGTTCTTTGTAAAAAAAAAAACCTCACACGAGTTTAGAAGACGTTGTGTGCACAAACCCTTAAGGAGTTCTCTCTATGTGTTTTTTTATGCATAGAAGAACAGACCCCGCTCTGCTTGTCGTGGACTTGCTGCCATATGGTGTCTCCATGAGGCATCTCATTGTTCCCTTGAAGCAATGCTTCCAGAGAACAGCGCCTCTGTAATATGGCACATAATACTGTATGCATGAGGAAACCTTATAACACTAATCCAGTCAAATCATTTAAGCTACAGAGTGTTAGTATGTGGTGTGTTCTCAAATCCAAGATGCTTCATACAGAGGGAAACGTCCATCTTTATAGACCTTATCCAGCTAAATACCTGCTATACAATGCAATAAATTATGTTACATTATATGTGTAATACAGTGGGGGAAAAAGTATTTAGTCAGCCATCAATTGTGCAAGTTCTCCTACTTATAAAGATGAGAGAGGCCTGTAATTGACATCATAGGTGACCAAGTCTCCTGGTACTTACCTGCACGTAACCTTCGATCATAACAAGATCTCCTTCTCTACTCCCCTCTCATCTCCTCTTCCCACAATCGCATACAAGATTTCTCCCGCGTCACCCCCCATACTCTGAAACGCTCTGCCACAACATATCAGGCTCTCGCCTACCTTGACAAGCTTCAAAAGGAACCTGAAGACCCACCTCTTCCGACAAGCCTACAACCTGCCATAACCCTCAGTCCGCTATGGCACTGCACGACCATCTCTACCCTCACCTACTGTATCCTCACCTATTCCTTGTAGACTGTGAGCCCTCGCGGGCAGGGTCCTCTCTCCTCCTGTACCTGTCTGTGCCTTGTATTGTTTATGATTATTGTACTTGTCCCTATTTTGTATACCCCTTTCACATGTAAAGCGCCATGGAATAAATGGTGCTATAATAATAATAAATAATAATAATAATAATAGGTAGACCACAACTATGAGGGACAAAATGAGAAAACAAATCCAGAAAATCACCTTGTCTGATTTGGCAAGATTTTATTTGCAAATTATGGTGGAAAATAAGTATTTAGTCACCTAAAAACATGCAAGATTTCTGGCTCTTACAGACCTGTAACTTCTTCTTTAAGAGGCTCCTCTGTCCTCCACTCATTACCTGTAGTAATGGCGCCTGTTTGAACTTGTTATCAGTATAAGAGACACCGGCCACAACCTCAAACAATCACACTCCAAACTCCACTATGGTGAAAACCAAAGAGCTGTCAAAGGACACCAAAAACAAAATTGTAGCCTTGCACCAGGCTGGGAAGACTGAATCTACACTGAATCTACAATAGGCAAGCAGCTTGGTGTGATTAAATCAACTGTGGGAGCAATAATAAGAAAATAGAAGACATACAAGACCACTGATAATCTCTCTCTATCTGGTGCACTATGCAAGATCTCACCCCGTGGGGTCAAAATGATGATAAGAACGGTGAACAAAAATCCCAGATCCATATGGAGGGACCTAGTGAATGACCTGCATAGAGCTGGGACCACCGTAACAGAGGCTACCATCAGTAACCCACTACGCCGCCAGGGATTTAGATCCTGCAGTGCCAGATATGTTCCCCTGCTTAAGCCCGTACATGTCTGGGCCCATCTGAAGTTTGCTAGAGAGCATTTGGATTATCCAGAAAAGTATTGGGAGAATGTCATATGGTTCAATGAAACCAAAGTAGAACTCTTTGTTAGAAACACAACTCGTTGTGTTTGAAGGAGACAGAATGCTGAGTTGCATCCAAAAAACTCCATACCTACTGTGAAGCATGGGGGTGGCACCATCATTCTTTGGGGCTGTTTCTCTGCAAAGGGACCAGGACGACTGATTTGTGTATATTAAAGAATGAATGGGGCCATGTATCATGAGATTTTAAGTGCAAACCTCCTTCCATCAGCAAGGGCATTGAAGATGAAATGTGGCTGGGTCTTTCAGCATGATAATGATCCCAAGCACACCGCCAGGGCAACGAAGGAGTGGCTTCGTAAGAAGCATATAAAGATCCTGGAGTGGCCTAGCCAGTCTCCAGATCTCAACCCCATAGAAATCTTTGGAGAGAGTTGAAAGTCCATATTGCCCAGCGACAGGCCCAAAACATCACTGCTCTAGAGGAGATCTGCATGGAGGAATAGGCCAACATACTACCAACAGTGTGTGGAAACCTTGTGAAGACTTACAGAAAACGTTTGACCTCTGTCATTGCCAACAAAGGATATAGAACAAAATATTGAGATGAACTTTTGTTATTGACCAAATACTTATTTTCCACCATAATTTAATTTTAAGTATGTATGCATTTTAGCATTAGCAGTCTTATAGATATGTAACTTTAGCTGGGGGGGGTCTGTGGTGGACCAACAAGACTTAAAAATGTCCAGACACTTTTAATTTTATCAAGTTCTTTATTGTTATCATTGAACATACAGGACATATTACCATTGAGGTCTAATATGTAATTTATGAAACAACTCATAAGATAGAACTCTATGGACTAGTGACAGCCTCTAAACTAGTCAACTAGAAAAGGGCTTGTCTTCTGCTATACATTTGTAGGCAAAATATTGTCAGAAGCTAGGCTCACCTGAGGATCATCTGAGTCTGATTTTTTTCCTGTATACTATACTTGTTCTGGGATTATGGTTGACAAACAGATTTCATACCGAAATCATAAATAGTCATGTACTGTATATGTGTAAAATAGCTCTGTTCATGGTAACCTGGCAGCTTCTAATATGACTTCCATGGATAGACTTTGCTCTGGTCACTCCATCTAGCAATTCTAAGGTGGTGCCTTACTTTTCCCCCTTTATACCTAAACAAGAATTTGGACTTTCACAAGGGTCCTGGGTTGGGTCCACAATGTGGCTGCTGGCCGCTGGAGCAGGTCATGCATAGGATAGTCAGAAGTCAATACCAAGGGGTCAAGAGTAGAAGAATCGGTACAGAATCGTCAGGCAGAAGAATAGTTTAGACTCATGCCAAGGAGATAAATAGGAATTACACTTATCGGTCAGTGGTAAAGGCACAGGAGTGAGCCAGAGTAAAAATATATAACTGGTAACTAGACGTAGGAAGGCATGGGTAGAGTAGCATAACTAACGGGGGGCAGCGGGTGTAGTTGTCCCAGGCCCCACCATCAGAGTGACCCACCCAGAGCTACCGCTACTGCAAACTGTATCAGCGTGAAGCAGTAATATAGGTGTGAATCTAAGTATAGTGACTTTCAGTAACAGTATGGTTATCTGCTGTAGCTCCCCTATGATTAAGCTGCGCCACCGTAATTGTAATCTGAGTTACCGGTTAGGGGCCCACTCAAATGTTTTGCCTTCTTTGAGCTGAACCCCTAGCTATGCCTCTGTATGGGTATAAATATTGTGAGCCCCACTAGGTATCGGGAAGTACCAAGCAGGCGGCGAAAGGTAAGGGCTGACCTCTGCGTCTAGGAAAGGTGGAGATGGTGACCCCTGAGCAAACCTACTGCTGGTCCCTGGGGTCCTTCATCACCCTAGATAGGTTCCGCACCTATGTGCCAAGCCGGATACCTGACGCTAGGTATCCCTAGTGCTGGACCCTATATAGGGAATGGGTGGGATGAGCTCTTTATCAACCCCCACTAAACACTATAGAAGACACAAGGAGGACACATGGGGGAAAAAGCATGAACTACTTTTCCACAGATGACTCAGGCAGAAGTCCAGCAACAATACTACAGATAAGAGCAAACCACCTGCTTGCAATTAGAGCCAGAATGAACTGAATACTATCACCAGCACCAGTCCAGGGAAGAAGGGAGTATTTAGGAACCAAGCGAATACTGATGATCAGCAGCCGGGTGGAAGGCGAGCTCCTGCTAGGTCCAAAAAGTGAGAGAGCTGAATCCAGCAGGAAAGCTACCTATACCAATGAATACTGACAGCAGGAACAATAGAAAGTCAGGGAGTATTTGAAGCAGCCAAACGCTGTGACCTTCTATTGCCAGGAACCATATGACACCCACCCAAAGCTCAAAGAAGGGGAGTCAATTATATAACTAAGTTCCAGATTTAACCACCAAGTTCCTTGCCTGGATGGCACCACTAAACCTAGAACAGCAACCCAAACTGCTGCACTGTCACCCGTAATAACAGCACAGCGCCACTCGGTGGCAGTGTGAATAAGCACAGACAAGGGTATAACAAATATGTAGATTTGAAGTTGGAACCATATTACAACAATTAAATATCAAATTCTGCGATATTTCAGGCTATTCCCCTATTACAATCCTTAAATATGTCCAAAATGTAAATGGGTGTAAACCATGCCCCTTTTGACATCAAGAAGCATAGTCCTTCATAGCGGCAACTTTTGATTAGCTGTGCAACAACAGGTTTAGACCCATTAGGTGGATATCATTACCCAGCTCATTAAATTACCTAAGGATGTATGTCAGAGAAAGTATAATGAGCAATACATAGAAATAAGGTAGATTTTATTGTCAACTTTAAGACTACCATTTAAAGGGAACCTGTCAGCAGAAATGTCCCCTAAAACCTAACAGATTCCCCCTCTGCAGCTCCTGGGCTGCATTCTATAAAGGTCCCTGTTATGATTGTGCCCACTTTCTGACCAAAAAAAAGAGTTTATAAAGTTGTACCTTTTTGGCTTCTGATTCTGTAAATCCGTCACGGGGGCGGGCTGCCTGATGGCCGTTATTCTGCCCCCTGGTCCTGTATGCCGCCCCCATCGCTGATTTCAATACTTCTGGACGCCGCCCACTGCTCCAGCCATCCCCGCGCATGCCCAGTGCCCATCTCTCGGGGATGAGCACTGTGCCCAGCGTCACCGCTGGTGACGTGCACGCAGGGTTAAGATTATGGGCGGTGCTGTGATGTTTATTCCTAAGCAACCGCCCATAATCGCGGGACCGCGCTTTCCCCCTCGGCCTGCTTCTTTCTGCGCAAGCGCGCTGCTGCTGACCTCACTTCGCCTCCTTCCCATCTTGCCCCGAGGCAGGAAATAGATGGGAAGAGCGCGGAGCAGTGACTACACCGAAAGCGCGGTCCCGCGATTATGGGCGGTTGCTTAGGAATAAACATCACAGCACCGCCCATAATCTTAACCCTGCGTGCACGTGACGCTGGGCACAGTGCTCATCCCCGAGAGATGAGCACTGGGCATGCGCGGGGATGGCTGGAGCAGTGGGCGGCGTCCAGAAGTATTGAAATCAGCGATGGGGGCGGCATACAGGACCAGGGGGCAGAATAACGGCCATCAGGCAGCCCGCCCCCGTGACGGATTTACAGAATCAGAAGCCAAAAAGGTACAACTTTATAAACACTTTTTTTCGGTCAGAAAGTGGGCACAATCATAACAGGGACCTTTATAGAATGCAGCCCAGGAGCTGCAGAGGGGGAATCTGTTAGGTTTTAGGGGACATTTCTGCTGACAGGTTCCCTTTAATATTAAAGTGTTCGTAGGGGTTTGTAATAAAAAAAGATTAAATATACACTGGGGATATATATAATACATCGGTCTTTTATTTTTTTATTTTTTTTTTTTAAATTGTGTTGAGAATTAATCTAGCAGAAGGTAATAGCCGGAATGAGAATGGTAATAAAGAGAATAATAATAAAGTAGTTAGAGACTTATTATTTTACTGTTCTTGCTCCATCTATCATGAACAATAAAGGTTGATAAATCACCTCAGCCCTTCTCCTTTTTTGCACTTCTTAAGTGCATTCAGTTTTCTTAGCAATCACTTGATTTTCTCTTTAGTGACCCACATTTTACTCAGGATTTTGCGCATTGAAAATATGTAGTGTCCGCAACTGCACCAAATACTCATCATGGGAATATTTACATTTTTTTTTCCATTTTTCCATCCATCAAAATCTGACATTTTTCTTCTGAGTCATCCCTTTGCATCTGTTTTTTTTACTCAGCAGGTAAGCTCTCTTGCCTTTTGTTATTGAAATGGAGACAGTTGCACCGCATGGCTAAGATATGTCAAACAATGAATATGGGAATATGGACATGCATTACTGCTATGAAAAAAACATGTAACAATTGAGATACTTAGCACACAAAAATGGCCAGTTTTATGTGAGCCCAACAGCCAATACCAAAGTGGCCTGTTATTGTTGGGTCCCTATCAAATTAATGCACCTACAATTTATGGGTGGAAAGGAACTTGCAAATGGAGAATTAAAATGGCCTAAGGCTGAAGAGCAGGAGTGCTCAATCAAAAGGTATGACCCTGTAATCTAAGAAAAAGACTGATGGCACCTCCTACCTTTCTAATGTGAATAGGTGCAAACTGAACATGAAACAGTAACAAAAAGGAGACAGTTGCACTCTGCAGTGCTAAGATATATGGAACAATGAATATGGCAATATAGACATGCATTACTGCTATGAAAACCATGAAAATGGAGATACTTAGCACAAAAATGGCCAGTTTTATGTGAGCCCAACAGCCAATGCCAAATTAATGCCTCTCTTTGGGTTAAAAAACCTACAATTTATGGGTAGACAGGAACCTAGAAATGGAGAATTAAGATATATCAAACGATATGTCGTCGCGGTCACGTTGTAAGTGACGCACATCTGGCATCGTTTAACATATCGAAGCGTGTAACAGCTACGAGCGAGTGTGAACGAGCAAAAATACTCACCTTATCGTTGCTCGTTGACACGTTGCTCATTTTCTAAAAATCGAACGTCCGGTTGTTCATTGTTCCTGAGGCAGCACACATCGCTCCGTGTGACATCCCGGGAACGATGAACTGCAGCTTACCTGCGGCCGTCGGCAATGCGGAAGGAAGGAGGTGGGGTGAATGTGTACGTCCCGCTCATCTCCACCCCTCCGCTTCTATTGGCCGGCCACTGTGTGACGTCGCTATGACGCCGAACGTCCTTCCCCCTTCAGGAAGTGGATGTTCGCTGTCCACAGTGAGGTCATTTGGAAGGTAAGTATGTGTGACAGGGGTTAACGACTTTCTGTGACACGGGCAACAAATTCCCGTGCCGCACAAACGATGGGGGCGGGTGCGATCGCACATGCGATCGCTCATGAAATCGACGCGTGTAAAGCAGCCTTTAGGCTGAAGAGCAGTAGTGCTCAATCAGACGGCATGACCCTGTTATTTAGGAAAAAGACTGATGGCACTTCCTACCTTTCTAATGTGAACAGATGCAAACTGAACATAAAACTTAATAACAAAATGAGACAGTTGCACACTGCAGTGCTAAGATATGTAGAACAATGAATATGGGAATATAGACTGCTATGAAAAATATGTAAAAATTGAGATACTTAGTCTTTTTTCACTGAGCAGGTAAACTCTCTGGACTTTTTTTATCCATTGACTCTTAGCAATGGATCCGTTAAAAAAAGGATGAAACTGCAGTAAAAAGTCTGTCTTCTGTTCTTCATTCATTCTTGCCAGATTCCCATTGACTTCAATGGCCAAGTCTTATCCACAAAATAGAACAGAAAAGGACCTGTTCTGAGTCTCATGAATCAGACACAAAAATCAATTAATTTTTTTCACGGATGTATGAATGAAACTGTATGAGTCCATGTGCTGTCTGCTTAATAATGGAGACTACATGAAAAAAAATAGCATGTGTGCGAATTTAATTTTAGTAATAATATTACAATACTGTAGTATTTTTTTAAATCTTGTAGTTTTGTTCACATATTGTATCCACTGAGATCCATTTTGAAATATAAGTGAAATATCTTTAAGGGGTATATTTTTTTCCAGCCAAAAGGTCATTTTAAATTTTCACTTTTAAGGGCTTGTCTACATCTGGCAGATTTTCTGCAAATTTTCCCCCTTGATTTTTTGGGTAGAACATCTGCAGCGTTTTACAGTAGCAGCAATGTTGATAATAATATCTTCCATACCCTCCAAGTATGTTAAGTTCAAATGAAGAACAAATGGGGTTTTATTGAGGAATTTTAACATTAAATTCAATCTCCAATAAATCTCATTTTATTGTGGATCTCACTGTGGGTTACTGTTAGGTCTTTAACAAAATATAAGTTCAGAATAAAAAATAAGAAAAAATTCTAAATTATGATACTGAACTCTGCTACTGGTTTCTTAGCTCCTAGCAGTGTTTCCGAGCACCAAGACCAACATGAAAACTAAGTTAGCCTATGTGTCATGTGTCTTCAGACTTGAGACCCTGCGCTGTCCCTTATCTCAGAAGTAGGCTTAATTGTAACGAGGTCTGAGCCCCCAGCGTGACCCTAACTCCTGTCCAAGCCCTGATCTTACTCCCCCTCTCGCCCACCATTGGGGCGGGCCAGAAACACAGTAACAAAACCCAACAGAAATGACACAGACAAGGGAGAACGAAAACTCATACACACTGCACTCACACACAAAGGAGAAACTATATGTGTACAGAGAATAAAGAAAAGGGAAGGAAGTAAATGCACAACACGGGATCTTTCACACCACTCAAAATAGCAACTACTGATCACCATAAACTGGATCACCACAAAGACCAGAATCACTGAAGCTATTATCGGCGCTGAGTAGCAAGGTCCAGAATATTTTATAGGAAGGAGACGGCTGTGATTGGTAATTAGCAACCTGAGCTCCTTGCAGAGTTCCCAGGTCAGCAAGAATTAACCCCTGCAAGACTGAGGAACACATGAAACAGACGATGCCCAGCTCTGGCTGAACAACTAGGAGACATCAGATTGCCTGTCAGGCTCTGCAGTGTGAACAGAGCCTGATGCCACCATGATACCTAATGAGTCTGTACCTGAACACCGCATGACACTATGTTCACATGTCCAGTGATCACCAGTTAGAATGGATCCAGCAGTAATCCATTGGCAAAAAAGTTCTGCAAACACAACTTTCTTCTCATTTTTGAAAAAATGGATCCATTACTAGATGTGAACTTAAGGGGGCTTTACACACAGTGACATCGCTAGTGAAAGCACCCGCCCCCTCGGTTGTGCGTCACGGGCAAATCGCTGCCCGTGGCGCACAACATCGTTAGGACCCGTCACATGGACTTACCTGCCTAGTGAAGTCACTGTAACTGTGTCGCCCTGGGCAAGCCAGGGGACACAGGTCACAACACCACCACACCCCACACTCCAGGTAGGCACACCTGCTAACCAGAAATCCTTGTTGCCTTCCTCCAGAGGTTGATGATGCACACCAGGGGGTGGGCCAGGCGGTTGGCTCCGCCCACCAAGGAGCTCACAACTCTGGAGGCAGGAAGTAACCAGGCAGTTAGAGTCCAGGGAGAGTCGAGTGAGGGAGGAGGAAGTGGAAGGAGTGAGGAGTAGCCCAGGCAGGGGCTAAAGTAAACAACAAAGTGAAAGTGAAGGGAGTAAAGGAGGAAAGCAAGCAAAGTGACCGAAGGAAAGAAAGCCTGAGAGCCCAGCTTTGTGTAGGGCCAGAACAGCAAGGTCAGCGACGGCGGTGACTGTTTGGAGGGGGACAGTTTGGAAGTTCCTGGAAGGACCCCGTTGGCTGTGTGCCCGGTGGTCTGGAGCAGTGTTCCGAAGGACAGTCAGCACCAGGGCAGGGGCCTCTCGGACCCCGGCAAGGCTAGGAGTCGCCAGATTTGCCAAATCCGTCAGTGACGGGGACGCAGATCCCCCAGCAACCAAGTCCCGATTGACGGCAACAGCCCGACCATTACCGGGGAGACACCGCCACCGCCAAGGCACAAGTTTCCCCAGGGCCAGCGCCTGCGGGCAAAGTGTAGAGCTCCTCCGGCCCAGATTGCAGTCGGGGAGCGGGTAACCGGAGGGAATCCACCGCTACCATCAGACAACAGAGGTGCAAGGAAGAGAAACGTCACCGTTACCTACCGGGAGTGCAGGTGCAGCCGTCTGTGGGACCGTCCTACCAGCCGTTGGTTTACCGTACAAACTGTGTCCGTGTGTCAGGCTGAGTGAGTACCATAGTGCCGCAAGGCACAGCGCTGCCCCCGCGCCCCTGCGCCCTCCAGGCCCTACACTTCACAACTCATCACCGGGCCCCGGGATCACCAACCCCTACCCACAGAGGGGCAACACAACACCTGGCTGCTCCGCATCACCATCCCCGGGACCCCCACACTGAGCAGCGGTGGTGCAATCACCACAACCGTGGGTGGCGTCACGAACTATAACAATCCCCACACCCAACAAACACCCCCTTTCACTCACGGGCGAGGAGTGTCGCTCGAGACACCCCGGGATCCGGCCCACGGCTCGAGCCACCAGGAGCAACTGCCGGACCCGAGCAGAAGGGGTGAGCGCGGTGTGCTGACACCCTCCTCCCCACCCGCGACATAACCAGCGAACCAACTCCTTTCTAAGGGGGCGGTTCGTGCGGTTTCACGGCGGCCGCCCAATAGAAGCGGAGGGGCGGAGATGAGCGGGCGTAACATCCCGCCCACCTCCTTCCTTCCTCATTGTGGGCGGCCGCAGGTACGGTGATGTTCCCCGTTCCTGGGGTGTCACACATAGCAATGAGAGCTGCCGCAGGAACGACGAGCAACCTGCGTCCTGCAACAGCAAAGATTTTATGAAAATGAACGACTTGTCAACGATCAACGATAAGGTGAGTATTTTTGATCGGTAACACTCGCTCGGAGCTGTTACACACAACGACGTCACTAACGACGCCGGATATGTGTTATGGAATCCGTGACCCCGGCGATATATCGTTATATACATCGTTGCGTGTAACGGGGCCTTCAGGCTTATAATGATTCTAAAGATTTGCACAATTTGATGCTTTGAACATCCTTGTGCTGATTTGCCGCCTATAGCTTCAACATTAAATCTAACCACTGTTCAGGATTTTTCCTTGGGATAATGGGTGTCTTGGGGCAGGCGTGGTTCCGATCCTCTGCATACTGTGCTCTATTGCTTGTACTTTTCCCTCTATATCACATACTAGCTGTAGTACCCAGGCATTGCCCGGGATAGTAACTGTCTCTCTGTCTCTCTCCCCCAGTCTCTGTATGTGTGTCGCTGTCTGTCTGTCTCTCTGTCTGTCTCTTTCCTTGTCTCTCTCTGTCTGTCTGTCTCTCTCTGTTCCTGTCTCTATGTGTGTGTCTTTCTGTCTGTCTCTCTCTTTCCCCGTCTGTCTCTTTCCCCGTCTGTCTCTTTGTCCATCTGTCTCTTTACATGGCTGTCTCTTTCCAGGGCTGTCTCTTTCCCGGGCTGTCTCTTTCCCGGTCTGTCTCTTTCCTGGTCTATCTCTTTGCCCGTCTGTCTCTTTCCAGGGCTGTCTCTTTCTAGGTCTGTCTCTTTGCCCGTCTGTCTCTTTGCCCGTCTGTCTCTTTCCCCGTCAGTCTCTTTCCTCGTCTGTCTCTTTCCTCGTCTGTCTCTTCCCAGGTCTGTCTCTTTCCCGGTCTGTCTCTTTGCTTGTCTGTTTTTTTCCAGAGCTGTCTCTTTCTAGGTCTTTCTCTTTGCTCGTCTGTCTCTTTGCTCGTCTGTCTCTTTGCCCGTCTGTCTCTTTCCAGGGCTGTCTCTTTCCCCGTTTGTCTCTTTTCAGGTGTGTCTCTTTCCCCGTCTGTCTCTTTCTTTCCAGATCTATATCTTTTCAGGTCTATCTCTTTCCAGGTCTGTCTCTTTCCAGGTCTGTCTCTTTGCCCGTCTGTCTCTTTGCTCGGCTGTCTATTTGCCCGACTATCTCTTTCCAGGACTGTCTCTTTCCAGGGCTGTCTCTTTGCCCGGCTATCTCTTTCCAGGACTGTCTCTTTCCAGGACTGTCTCTTTCCAGGGCTGTCTCTTTCCAGGGCTGCCTTTTTCCAGGTCTGTCTCTGTCTGTCTCTCTGTCTGTCTCTATCTCTTTGTCTCTTTTCCCGTCTGTCTCTGTATGTCTCTTTCCACATCTGTCTCTGCCTGTCTCTCTGTCTGTCTCTATCTCTCTGTCTCGTTCCCCGTCTGTCTCTGTCTGTGTCTGTCTGTCTGTCTTTTTACGTCTCTCTTTATCCGTCTCCCCACCGACATCTTATTACCTCACACATAAGCTTCACTGACAGTTGCTATTAATAACCTATAGCTCCCACCTCCATTCAGTTTAATGGAGGCAGGATTTTTGGAGAGTAACTGTAAAACGTGGGGTTAAATTTTCCCGCCCAAACATAGTCTATGATGTTCCCTGAGTCACATGGAGTATCTGTGCAAAATTTCGTGATTGTAAATGCGACGGTGCGGATTCCTTTAGCGGACATACATACATACATACACATACACACATACACTCAGCTTTATATATTAGATTATTTTGGAAATACTGTTTCTCTGTGTTCTTAATGATACATTGTTGCCACTTCCTTTATATATATCCTCCTGTTGCCCTGCACTTGACATGTCCTCCTATTACTGGTATATATAAATATTGGACTTCTCTTTTATGATCCCCGTGTCTCGTACTGTAATAGTTTTCGTCTTCATGCCCGGCATTCCCGTCTGTCCTGCACAGTCTCAGCTCGCTGTAAATCTCCACCAAACCTTCCCCTCTGCAGAACATTGAGGCCATTTATATCTATCCCTCCTAATTCTTAGGTATAAACTTTGCCTTGTTTCCAAGTTTTCTATAGAAGACAGTGTAAAAAGCCCACTAATGCTGAATACGCCGTGCAGATGACTACACAATGCTTTACATCAGGGAGCGCTCTGTTGAATCAGAGTCATTGTATCCCATAGACTGGAACAAAATGGAAAGTATTTAATACTGTTGGGGCTTCCAGATGACACATACTTCAGTATATAAAAAAACTAATTATTTGCTTTTTAAAAGTCACGAATGGCCACACATCTATGTATATACAGATATGAGAAATGACGATAAAGTGTCTAATATTATATACTATGCAGCTACGCAGCACAATACATTACACGTTTCAATATATTGTGTTTTGATATTTCTATCATGGACAGCAGTAACATTTTCAACTATTTATTCTACAATATCTCTTCTGTAGAGTCAGACCAGATGGGCTTATTTTCATTCCCCACACCCTTTGTCACCCTTTGTGGTTTCTGGCCATAGAAGGTCATAGTGTTTGGCTGTGCAGAATGCTCCCTGACTTTCTATTGTTCCTGCTGTAAGTATTCACTGGTATAGGTAGCTTTCCTGCTGGATTCATCTCTCCCCCTTTTGGACCCAGCAGGAGTTTGCTTTCCACCCAGCTGTTTATTATCAGTATTCCCTTGGTGTTTATATACCCCTTCCTTCCTTGGACTGGTGCTGGTGATATTTTCAGTTCCTTCAAGCCTTGGATACCTTAAAGCAGATAAGAGGCTAAAACATAACCTTTAATATCAAAGTTATTAAAAAACCTATAATAATAGGTCAAAGTAACCTTGGTTGCAAGCAGGTGGCTTGTACTCCTCTGTGGTCTCAGTGCTGAAAACTCTGCTAAAATTCTACTTAAGAGTCATCTTATCAGAAGTAGTTCACGCTTTTCCCCTGTGTGTCCCCGTTGTGTCTTCTATAGTTGCTTAGTGAGGTTGACAAAGAGCTCATCCCATCCGTTTCCTATTTAGGGCCCAGCACTAGGGATACTTAGGGTCAGGTATCCGTCTCGTGTATAGGTACGGAACCTATTTAGAGTTGTCAGGGACCCCAGGGACCAGCAGTAGGTTTGGTTTGGGGGTCACCATCTACTCTTTTCCTACACACAGAGTTTCCCTTCCTATTCACCATGCGATGGATACTTCCCCGTACCTAGCGTGACACCCTTGGGTGCTAATGACCATGTTGTCCTTCCTTGGACCACTTTTGTTTGGTAATAACCACTGCACACAGGGAACATCCCACAAGACCTGATATTTTGGAAATGCTCTGACCCTATCAATTTGTATAATATTCTTCCACTTTGCCATACTTTTTTCTTTGCTTTTACTGTAATACATCAGCTCAAGAACTGACTGTTCACTAACTGTCTATCATATCCTACCTCTGACAGGTACAATTGTCACAAGATAATCAATGTTATTCACTTCACCAGTCTGTAATTTTAATAGATTGGCTGATTTGTATGCCCATAAATCAATTCTCTTGCTGTCTATAAGCCATCTTAATTATTAAAATTGCCGAAAGAGACAAAAAGGCGCAAATAGGGTTTCATCCGGTCATACCAGAATAAAATTTTTACAGGGAGGAGACTAGTAAAGTAAAGAAAAAAGTTATTAAAAATATGAAAAAATAAAAAAAGTCTAAATCATCAAATCACCCCCCCCCCCATTCACCCCATTGAAAATAATACAGTGGAACTTTGGTTAACGAGAACAATCCGTTCTGGGACTGTGCTTGTTAACCAAGTTACTCGTTCAGCAAAGCAAGATTTCCCATAGGAAATCATTGCAATGCAGACAATTCGTTCCACAACTTGTTAAATGTCCCATCCTGGTCCCCTATTCTATCATTCTACACACGTACAAACACACATAAATATGTACAAACACCTACAAACACGTACAAACATACACAAACACGTACAAACACACAAGCACGCACATATTATGCTCACCTTACCTTCCGTTCCATCGCCGGTCTCCTGGGACTTGCTGTTCTCCGGTACGGGCTGTGTATCGGTTACCATAACGACGAGGGAGGAACTTCCGCTGCCAGAGCGCTGACGTCAGAGGAAGGAGACGCTTGCCTCTGATTGGCCAGCACGCTGCCTTTGAGTAGCGGTGACAGAAAATTCCTGCTTCTTCGCTATGGTTGCCGATGCACAGCCTGGAGTGGAGCGGCGAACTACAGGACCCAGGAGGCCGGCAATGGAACTGAAGGTACAGATATTATGCTCACCTTCCGTTCCATTGCCGGCCTCCTGGGTCTTGTAGTTCGTCGCGAGGATGTTGCGATGTACCCGGGAACTACAAGAACCATGAGGCCGGCGGTGGAACGGAAGGTAAGGTGAGCATAATACTGTATGTGCGTGTTTGTTTGTTTGTGTGTGTGTGTGCGTGCTTGTGTGTGTTTGTGTGGATTGCAAGAACGGGTCAGAGCGCGGTGAAAGTACGGACCCGGAAGTGTGTGCGGTGAGGATTTTGCTCGTACAGCAAAGCTTTCTCGTAAACAGAGTTACAAATTTACAGAAAGCTTTGCTTGTTAAGCGAAATTCTCGTCAAGTGGGTTACTCGTTAAGCGAGGTTCCACTGTACAGTTAAAAAAAATATGGTATCGCTGCGTTCAGAAATGCCCGATCCATCAAAATATAAAATAAATTGACCTGAGTGGTAAATGATGTAGCAGCAAAAAAATGACAAACGCCAAAATTAAGTGTTTTTGGATGTAGCAAATTTTGCGCATAATGCAATAACAGGCGAGCAAAACGTGCACCACTTTTTTGGGACAAACATCTGATTTTTTTAAATAGAATCTCCTAGCGGGCAACGTTTGAATTTGTTTTTACCGCAACCATGAAAAAGATCTTGTCCAACACTTGTTCATGGAGGACGATCTTGTGGCATGCAACAACATCAACAGTTTAATGGAAGCTCTGAAGATAAGTCGTAATTAAGAGGAATGGAGGATCTGCATTGATTTATCCAAAGCCAGACGAAAAGCCATCTTTCTGCATAATGGCAATTCCAGGTGGTTACAGTCCACATGAAAGAAACCTATGACAACATGAAACCTGCTCAGGGGCCTGAACTATGACTAGCATTTGTGGCTCCTCTGTAGCACCTTTTCCGTGCTGGCATCAGTGATAGTAAAAATCTTCACTGTCATTTACTATTGTTGAGGAGAGCCATAAGATTAAATACATAATTAACCTCTGGACATAGAGCACTGTGAGAAGTGTGTTCAATGAAATCAATTCTCTATACATAAGCCAGTCAGTCTTCAGAGGAACCCCAGATGGCCCCCGATGACATCACAGACCCTACCATCAGCATGGATCCACCAGATGACGTCCCTCCCATCACCATGGATCCGTCCAATGACGTCATAGACCTGCCTACGATGACGCCCACCAATCAGCTCATGGACTAACACATTGTTCAACCCACTGACCAATGGACACATCCAAGTATGCTCACTGCAGAGCCGATCATGCCCCTTTCCTAGATTATATAAAGGCATGCCCTTGAATAAATCAGGCAGAGTCTGGGGCGACTTTGGCCGAGAAAGGATGAATATCCGACTGTGTGTCTGATCTCATTTTTCATGCATGCACTCGATCCACACCAATTAGAATCAGGCAGTAGGCAACTTGTGGACCTTTGTAAGAGTTCACCCTAACACTATCACTGCTGAGAGGTGGGCATTTGGAGCAGTGCATAATCAGTTTGGATTTACATATGCTTGACTAGCCAGCGCAACACTGAATTCTCTGAGGCGTACAGCAAGATAACAGGATAAGGTACAGCAATAAACGTTACTGATCCTGAAAGGGCTGGCCAAGTCCTATTCAGAGATACCATTAATTTAGTACTAGAAAATTACCTGACTGATTCCCTTTAAGAAAGAGATTAGCACTAGAGTACTAGTAAATATGCTGTCATATAGTGCTCTGTAATCTCACCCCACCACTGATTAACATCCTTCTTCCTATGCACAGTATACACAGAAAGCTGCCAATTAACAATTTTGGTGGGATTATACAGAGCTCAGCATACAGAGAGTTGGTGGATCTGCAACACATAAAACAGTGATTTTATCAAAACTGTAGCAAGCAGCCCAGTAAGTGACACATTGCTGGAGTCAGGATCTCTGCCCCTACATATTTCTGTTCTCAGATAAGGTAGTAAAAACCTGTTGACTGATTCCCTTTAATATGGGTGAATAGAGCAATGATAAAGCAGAAACAACAGGAAATCATTGTTTAACCCTGTCCGCTGACACATTGCATAACAGGCTGGAATTATAGTGGTTAATGGGTGTAGCGAGGAGGTAGGAGGGGATTTTGTGAGCAAACTGAGCTGTTTACCCTCAGCAAACACCAGGCCATTAAGTCTTCCCTTGTCTGTCACTCTGTTATCCCTGGGACAAAGAGTCCCTGAGTGTCACTCAGCGACAGCAAGGGGACTGTCCCCAGTCGGAGCAGTTTCCAAACCACCCAGTCATAGCTGTGGCTAGTAATTGTTTCGATCATAATTGCTTCTCACACAGATTACGAGTCAATATATTGGGTATGAACAGAAACAATCAGTCCGGGTGATTTGTCATTTACAAGTGCTCAGAGATCTCTAGGAAGCAAAACTCATTATACGTAAATACAGCGAGCTGGTTCCCCACATTACAAAGCCGACAATCCATCATGTGCCCTGCAAGATTTAGAAAAGGCCTTCTCAGGCTTTTCTACTGGGACCTCAAAGTCATGGAGATACCAGATCTATCAGTGGTCGAAATCTGTGCCAAAACTAAAAAGATCTCTCGCGCTAGTATCTAAAAAATCAAAAGGTTTGCCTACGTGAAATTGCATATATTTCCTAAACCCATAATGACATTACAATAAGGATAACAGGAATGGTCATCATTGTCAACTCTCCCGGAAAAGGTGAGATCTCGTCAACTTGTGTAAATAGCGGTAAATCTCATGGGTGGCTCCAAAGCCGTCCACAAAGCAGCACTTTCAGGACATTGCTTGTCGATGACATCAGATTTAGCCATGGCGTCCAGTAAAAAGTGGGTTCTGTGCACCATAATTATAGAACCTGAGGGAAAACACTTTGTAAAGTTAAAGGGAACCTGTCACCAGATTTGGGGCCTATAAACTGCGGCCACCACCAGTGAGCTCTTATATACAGCATTCTAACATGCTGTATATAAGGGCCCAGGCCACTGTGTAGAACGTAAAAATCACTTTATAATACTCACCTAAACGGTTGCTGCGGTGGAGTTGGGTCATATGGGCATCTTCGTTCTTCGGGTCCAGCGCCTCCTCTTTCAGCCATCTTTGTCGGCCTTCTTCTGAATGAAGCCAGGGTGCATGACGCGTCCTACGTCATCCACACTCGCCGACATTGAGGTCCTGCGCCCTGAGCAGGGCAGATCAAAGTATTGTAGTGCTCCTGCATGGGATCGGCAAGTGTGTAGGACACGTCATCCACACAGGCCTCGGAAGGAGGATAAAGATGGCCGAAAGAAGAGGCGCCGACACCAGAGAACGGAGACGCCCATATGACCTAACTCCACCGCAGCGACCGTTTAGGTAAGTATTATAAAGTGATTTTTACATTCTACACATTGGCCTTTGCTCTTATATACAGCATGTTAGAATACTATGACTGCTGAGACCTCACCACCGTATCGAGTGTCCCATGCCCGAACAAAACACACAAATGTAGTAAACCAAAATGAACTTTATTGGAGAGATAACCAAATATGTACAAACTCTCATCTTTTGTTGGGTTGGGGTCGGTCACAGCTTTTGAAATAACAGGTATAATTAACCAACCAAATATACCATGTCAACGAGGCGTAATGCCAGGCCGGACTCCCGGCGCAATCAGCCTTCGCTTAACATCCACCGTTTTCGACCACTGACCGCTGTGACTTAAACAATAGAACATACAACAAAAGGGGAGGGGGGGTGGGCCAGCAGCGCAAGTGTGTCCGGGTATCCAGCAGCACAGCAGCGTCCGGGTCTCAGGCTGAGGAGAGACCGAAGCCAGGAAGTAGGGGGATTATATAGGGAAAAAACAGTAGGAGGGGGAAAAACAGTGGGATTGGACAAACACAAGGGGGGCGGGTTCGGGCATGCATGGGAGATGGATTTAACCCTTTATATACGGGGCTCAGCAGTCAGGGTGCATTCAGTGTAGCCCCACTGACATGCCCCACAGACTGCTGAGACCCCACCACCGTATCGAGTGTCCCATGCCCGAACAAAACACACAAATGTAGTAAACCAAAATGAACTTTATTGGAGAGATAACCAAATATGTACAAACTCTCATCTTTTGTTGGGTTGGGGTCGGTCACAGCTTTTGAAATAACAGGTATAATTAACCAACCAAATATACCATGTCAACGAGGCGTAATGCCAGGCCGGACTCCCGGCGCAATCAGCCTTCGCTTAACATCCACCATTTTCGACCACTGACCGCCACGGAGGAGCAAAAGTCACTAGACTGCGCTCCGACCCCCACCCATGATAGATAGCACAACCCCGTCCTGAGGGCCCAATAAAAATTGTATAATGGAGGCTTTGTCCGTTGCACCGCTCCCTGACCAACTCAAAATATAAGAATGGCCCAACCTCCGCACTACCAAACGGGCAAAGTATCAGCAATAGAATTACAAACTGAGAACATGACGGGTGCGAAAACAGATGCGAAAACAGATGTTAGGGTCAAGCATCTAAGCGCTAATGCTTTAAATGACTGAATTACCAGGGGTGAATACAAAAATGTTATGGCAATAACTACACACATGTGGGGCAAGGGTGTACATGAGGCGGCAAAACTGGGCGGACAAGAGAAAATCATCCAAGAAAGGGGTTGAAAACAACTCAGAAAATGATGGCAGACAGGTGAACTTGTAAAATACGAAAAATCGACTTGGTGTCAGGAAAAGAAAACAGGATCCCGCCAATTGCAATTCAACGTACAGCATTTGAAGGAACACGGTGAAAATCCGAATCCGCTTATGGATTGGAGCAAACGAAGGTTCCCTAGGAAGGATAAAGGATGAAAATTAAAACAAAAGTGAAGCCAAATTACCGCTGAGCAGCTGCTCCTTTATTGGGTATCGGTCAAGCCATGTCGCCATCATAAGGCTCACTGGCATCGGTATTTGGCCTGTGAAGTGGCGTTGCTGGCAGTTTTGCAGATGGTTGGGGGCACTGGGCTGATGCGTGCGGTCCACCACAAGCGGAGCACTCGTGCTTAAATTTACAAAGGCCAAAGAAGCGGCAGTGGCCTTCATTGAATAACCAACACGTGCCAGGTCTACGAACGGCCACTGGGCCGGAGCCGGCAGAGGTGCTATGAGGCACAGAATGAAAGGGGTTATAATCCTTCTGGGCCAACATTAAACGCAGCCAGGTGTCCGTGGCTTTAACTCCCCAGCCCAACTGGGGTTGAAGGGCTAAACGACGACGAAAATCCTCATCGTAGCGCCACCAGGCTGATCCCCCATGAGCTTTATAAGAATTATATATGGTGTCGAGATATATAGACATCTCGGAACAGCGCTCAGGGTGCTTTTGTCCCATGACACATCCCATAACAAAAAATGCCTGAAGCCAATTGTTAATGGACTTCGCCACTTTGGGCGTCCCCGCAAAAGGACCATCAAATAGACGCCGCTCCTTATCAATTGTATGCTGATCGGTCGAAACTAAAAACCATATATCAACATAATCGTTTGCCCAAATTTTTCGGACGGTCTCCTCAGTCAAGTGGGATCCCAAAGGAGTAACGCCGCAAAAGAAAGCGTCCCTATGAATATCGGAGCGAGGCGGAGGGTTAGATTGTATAAGAGGTTGACCAGGAGATGAAGGGCCAACTAGACTATTCCCCCCCGCCGCAGGCTGCAAATTATCTAAAAATGTTTTAATAGCTGCTGCCATACCCGCACTATCCCCCCCGGCCCCCGAGTATCGATACTCACCAGGATCCGGGAGGGGAGCGTCAGAAGGCTCCTGTACAGGATCAACAAATGCCACAGGCTGCCGACGTGCTGAGGGAATAACAATCTCCCCCTGAGAAGGTTGGTAACGACGGCGGTGATGCCCATGGGGCACGACTGAGGAATCCGGTGTAGTGGAAGTAGAACGCCACCCCGATGAACGAGAATGGCGGCTCCTCCAAGAGGATCGGGAACGACGGGCGGAATGGCAGCTACGTCTGCCACGTGATCCAACAGAGCGTCCGTGCCGGCGAGGGGTGCGAGGGGGTGACGGCGAGGAAAGCGAGGAGGAGCAGTTACCGCGCCCACGGTGGCTACAACCGAGGGCCGGTGTTCCAGCAACCACCTGCGTTGGACCAGCAAGATACGGTGGTTGACAGACTGGGGCAGGTGCACCTGGGGCAGATGGGGCTTGTGGGGTGGGGGCAGGCACTGCAGGGTGCACACCTGCAGCCTCCTGCTGTAATGGTGGCAAGGCCAGCAGTGGGGGTTGTGAAAGGGGGGTAGAAGAGCTTATTAACGCCCTAGCAGCCAGGGGTGCATCATGTTGAGGAGACTGGGGTGGAGCGTGGGGGTGCACCATGTGTGCAGACCCCTCTATAGACGAGGGGCCGCACACATGGCAACCCTGCATTATAAGTGGTGATGGAGGATGTAGCAATGGTGGTTCGGGTAGGCAGGGGTTAACTAATACCGGCCGTGGCTCCACACTGACAGGGAAACAGTGCCTGCGTGCATCAGCCACGGCCGGAAGCTGAGAGGGGGTGAGGAGCTGGGAGGGGAGGAGGGGGGAGGAATCCACATGCATTGGTGTTACAGGGGGGTTAACAGCTCCCGACTGCAGATCCACGAAGCCAGGATGATAGTCCCGGTGCACAGCCGCTGCAGTCGGGAGCTGGGTGGAAGTGGGCGGTACTAGTCGCGAGGCGCGCGCGCAAGAAGCGCGCACGCCCCGCGACGTCACAGCTCCCGACCGCGGATACACGCGGCCAGGGGGGGAGTCCCGGCTCACAGCCGCCGCGGCCGGGAGCCGGGTGGTAGTGTCAGGTACTAGGCGCGAGGCGTGCGCACGAGAAGCGCGCACGCCCCGCGATGCCATAGCTCCCGACCGCGGATACACGCGGCCAGGGGGGGAGTCCCGGCTCACAGCCGCCGCGGCCGGGAGCCGGGTGGAAGTGTCAGGTACTAGGCGCGACTTCCTAGCTACCGACCGCAGGGCCACGCTGCCAGAGGGACAGTACTGGCGTGTAGCCACTGCGATCGGGAACCGAGGTGGGTTTTGGGGGGCTAGTCGCGAGGCGCGCGCACGAGAAGTGCGCACGCCTCGCGACATTATCGGTGTAGGACTCAGGCGCTCCGGCGGACGGGTACGCCGAGCGGACCGCCTGCCGCCGGGAATCGCCGCCTGAGCCTCAGGAGGGACGGGACCTGGCACATGTAAGAAAGTGTTAAGCCAGGCATCACCATCCCTCCTGATTCTGTCCCTTATGGCAGCAGCCAACATGTCGGCCATCTCTCACCAGCAGCGTAAGTGTGTCCGGGTATCCAGCAGCACAGCAGCGTCCGGGTCTCAGGCTGAGGAGAGACCGAAGTCAGGAAGTAGGGGGATTATATAGGGAAAAAACAGTAGGAGGGGGAAAAACAGTGGGATTGGACAAACACAAGGGGGGCGGGTTCGGGCATGGGAGATGGATTTAACCCTTTATATACGGGGCTCAGCAGTCAGGGTGCATTCAGTGTAGCCCCACTGACATGCCCCACAATATAAGAGCCCACTGGTGGTGGTCGAAGCTTATAGTTGCCGAATCTGCTGACAGGTTCCCTTTAACAAGAATGAGACTCCATTATATTGCTCAATCAGCTATTACTACAACCATAAAAAAAGCCTTTGCAGTACAAAATACCAGCATGTGGTCACTTATAAGACAAGCCATACGGGTGTGTAAGAAAGAGATAGCCAAGAAGATGGCACTGTTACAGCTCTTAAGGCCTCGGTTCCACTTGTGTTTTGCCCAAACATCAGATTACACTCGCACCAGTGCAAAACCACGGGCCAGTGGAAAACTTTGGAGCAGTGTAGATTTGTGATTGATTTCTCATGCCATGTCAGCAAGAGAAGTTAATAGCAGCACAATGCGTTTGAGGGCACTTTTCCATCTGCGATTTCCTGGTGCGAGTGCGATCCGATAAAAAAATCGGATTGCACTCGCACCAGTGTTAAACAATGAGACAGTTTTCCCTGTCCCGTTTTTTCTCCACACGAATCGGGCTCTCGGTGCAATCGCAGCATGCTGCGATTTGCACCGAGTCTCGGCTCACGTGTGTGTAAAATCGCACTTCACTCGCATGTTATGCGACTGCAGTGCAGTGCACGCAGAGACAGACAGTGGAGGAGATGGGAGAAAGTGCTCCCTCCATCTTCTCCGCTCCTGTGATGCGATCGGAAGATCACAGTTGCATGACCCTCGGCTGACACCGCAGCAGAGGATCATTAGCATATCGCTTAAAATGCTCCTGCATCAGAAGCGGTACGCAAGTGGAAAAGCGCCCTGACAGAAAGTCTCAACCCCCACACACCCATACAAGGCTATGGGAGCGTGTGAAACATCGCACTGCACTC
This sequence comes from Anomaloglossus baeobatrachus, assembly GCF_048569485.1. Taxonomy (NCBI): domain Eukaryota; kingdom Metazoa; phylum Chordata; class Amphibia; order Anura; family Aromobatidae; genus Anomaloglossus; species Anomaloglossus baeobatrachus. The sequence continues at coordinate 53,852,685 of NC_134362.1, forward strand.
ACATGTCATCCGACCGCAGAGTGATGTACACAGGGACAGGCAGCTGAGGAGATGGGGAGAAAGTGCTCCCTCCCTCTTCTCCACAGCTGGGATCCGATCGCAAGTCACAGTCGTATGACCCTTGGCTGATGCTCGCAGCAGAGGGTCATTAGCATATCGCTTCTGTTGCTCACGCATTGGTAGCTATGCGCAAGTGAAACCGCGGAAAGAAATTTTTACATGCATTTTTATTGTGTTTTTGACTACAGTTTTTGTGTCTTGTTGGTCGTTCATGTTTAAACCCCTTCACGACCATGGACGGATATATCCGTCATGGAGCGTGTCCCGTTAAGCCCTGCCCCCTGCCGCGTGCAGGCGGCGGTGGTCGGCACACATATCAGCTTCCACCCGCGGCCATTAACCCCTTAAATCTCGCTGCCAAAGTCTGGCAGCAAGATCTATATGCGCGCGGCCATGTTTTTTACTTACCGCCGCCCCCACCGGAAGTCACGTGCGTGATCACGTGACTTTCGGTGGTTGCCATCGTAGCACAGGGTCATGTGATGACGCCTGCAGCTATGAAGTTTCACTTTCGTTTTCCCTCGGCCGCGAGCAGAGAGAAACAGGAAGTGACTGAATCTGCTGTTTACAGCTATATAGCTGTGATCAGCAGATAGATAAGAGAGATCGGATTGCTGATAGCTAGGGGGACTAGTAAAATAAAAAAAAAAGTGAAAAAAAAAAGTTAAAAAAAAAAACAAAAAAACTAAAAGTTCAAATCACCCCCCTTTCCCCCATTGAAAATTAAAAAATAAATAAATATACACATATTTGGTATCGCCGCGTTCAGAAATGCCCGATCTATCAAAATATAAAATCAATTAATCTGATTGGTAAACGGCGTAGTGGCAAAAAAATTCCAAATGCCAAAATTACGTTTTTTGGTCTCCGCAAGTTTTACGCAAAATGCAATAACAGGCGATCAAAACGTAGCATCTGCGCAAACATGGTACCATTAGAAACGACAGCTCGAGATGCAAAAAATAAGCCACACTGAGCCATAGATCCCAAAAAATGAGAACGCTACGTTTTTTGGAAAATGGCGCAAAACGTGCGCCACTTTTATTGGACAAACTTGTGAATTTTTTTTAACCCCTTAGATACAAGTAAACCTATACATGTTTGGTGTCTACAAACTCGCACCAACCTCGGGCATCATACCCACACATCAGTTTTACCATATAGTGAACACCGTGAATAAAACATCCCAAAAACTATTGTGCCATCACACTTTTTTTGCAGTTTTTCCACACTTGGAATTTTTTTGCTGTTTTCCAGTACACCATATGGTAAAACTTATGGTTTCATTTAAAAGTACAACTTGTCCCGCAAAAAACAAGCCCTCATATGGCAAGATTGACGGAAAAATAAAAGTTATTGCTCTCGGAAGAAGGAGAGCAAAAAACAAAAACGCAAAAACAGAAAGTGCCCCGGGGCTGAAGGGGTTAAATAAAGCTGCTTTGTTTTTTAATATTTCCTGGTATTTTGCATTGACAGAACTTCATGTGTGGAATACATGCATATTTTTATGCATTTCCACCACAGAAACGCACCAAAAAGGAATGTGTGTATTTTACATTCAGATTTGTTGCTTCTAAAACAAGTCTAGGAGGAAAATCTGCACATAAAACAGCATAAAACCCGCAAGAGAAACTGTTGTGAGTTTGAAACGCACCAAAGCGCAATGTGCCAGAGATTTCTATAAATCTCATCTACTGTGCTGGAGCTGTAAGGTATCTGGTGAGTTTTTTACCTCAGTATTTGTAGCCAAAATCAGGAGTGGGACAATAAAAGGAAAAGTATAATAGAAACCTGGGCACCACTGCTGTATTTTTCTTCTACTTCTGGTTTTGTCTTACAAATACTGAGGTAAAAAACCTCACCAAATACTCAACGTGTGCACGAGGCCTATGACGCCTCGTTTTTGACACAACAAAAATACACAGCACCAAAAACGCACCTAAAACATATTCTGGGCCCACAGAATACGGCCACGTGCACACGAGTATTTGGTGAGAATTTTACCTCAGATTTCATGAGATTTTTTTTACCTCAGTATTTGGTGAGGTTTTTTTTACCTCATATTTGGTGAGGGGTTTTTTACCTCAAATTTCGTGATTTTTTTTACCTCAGATTTGGGGAGTTATTTACCTCAGATTTGGTGAGTTTTTTACCTCAGTATTTGTAAGCCAAATCCTGTAGTGGGTAAAAAAATGCAGAAATGGTGGCATGTTTCTATTATACCTTTCCTCTGATTGTTCTACTCCTGGTTTTGGCTTAGGGCGGCTTTGCACGTTGCGACATCGCACGTGCGATGTCGGTGGGGTCAAATCGAAAGTGACGCACATCCGGCGTCACTTTCGTCATCGTACTGTGAATGCTAGATGATACGATGAACGAGCTCAAAAACGTCGTTATCGTATCATCGTTGCATTCACCGACATTTCCATAATGCCGGTGCCGCGACAGGTACGATGTTGTTCCTCGTTCCTGCGGCAGCACACATCGCTGTGTATGAAGCCGCAGGAGCGAGGAACATCACCTTACCTGCCGCCGGCGGCTATGCGGAAGGACGGAGGTGGGCGGGATGTTTACATCCTGCACATCTCCACCCCTCCGCCACTATTGGCCGCCTGCCGTGTGACGTCGCTATGACGTCGCACGACCTGCCCCCTTAGGAAGGAGGCGGGTCGCCGGCCAGAGCGACGGTCGCAGGGCAGGTGAGTGCATGTGAAGCTGCCATAGCGATAATTTTCGCTACGCCAGCTATCACACGATATCGTACCTGCGACGGGGGCAGGGACTATCGCGTGCGACATCGCAGCATCGGCTTGCGATGTCGCAACGTGCAAAGCCCACCTTAGGGTGCTTTCACACTGCGTTCCTCTTCCCATTCAGTGGCCCTGTCAGAGTTTAAGTCCAACCCCCCCCCTCTCCCGCGACCGCAAAACAGGATTTGGACAATAAGGCTATATGCGCATTTTGCTGCATTTTTACCTGCTTTTCCTTTGATTTTTAAGCAAAGTCTATGGGAATTAGATATTTCTTGTGCGCACAATGCTGTTAAAAACGCAGTGTTTTAGTTGCAGGAAATTTGGCAAAAACTCAGCGTTTAAAGAAGCAACATGTCAATTGTTTTTGCCATTTTGGCAGTGTTTTGCTAACACTAGAGTCAATGAGAGCTTTCATTTTTGGTTGTATACACCTATTGGAGGTGAACACCCAGACGTAATACACTTGCATCTTGGTATCTACCTCCAGTGAGCGTATACCCCGAAAATGGTGCAGGACAGAGCACATGATGACTTTGTCTGCACCATTAGGTCATGTGCGCACTAGAAAGTGACTTTTTCTTAAGGAAAACCCGGGCCCTCTGAAAGAATCCCGCACCTGCGGTAAAAAAAACGCACCAAAACTGTAACGAAATCCGAATGTTGTTTTGCCGCGGTTTGGTGCAGTTTTGGTGCTGATTTGGTGCAGATTTGCCGCAGTTTTTCCGCAGGTTGGTGCCTGCGGGTTTTTACCATTATCTATGGCAAAAACCGCTGGGATCTGCAGAAAAGAAGTGACATGCACATTAATTCCGCAGCGGAAAATCCGTGGGTAAATTCGCAGGTATAAAAAAAATGCACTGTGCGCCCTGCATTTTTTTATACCCATAGGCTTGGCTGGGGATTGAATGCAGAAATGTTAGATACATTTTCTGCAGCAAATCCACGGCAAATCCGCGGTAAAATTGGCGGTAAATCCGCAGTGTTCACACATAGCCTTATAGTCAGTAATCCTGTCGGCGCATACGTCCAAATCCCGTTTTGAGGGGGTTTGGATGGAAGCCCCGAAGGGACCACTGAATGGGGTAAGAAGAATGCAGTGTGAAAGTACCCTTTAAAAATACTGAGGTAGAAAAACTCACCAAATACTCAATATGTGCATGTGGCCTAAGGCCCTGGGCGCACTAGAAAAAGGATTTTTCTCAAGAAATTTCTTGAGTCTGAAAGATTAGCGCACTTGGGTTCAAAAAACGAACCAATAGCGCACCAAAAAACGTTTTACCATGTTTTTGATGCATTTTTCGTGCGTTTTTGGTGCGTTTTTTCCGCAGGTTGGTCCCTGCGCTTTTTTACCATTATCTATGGCAAAAAATGCAGGTACCGGCAGAAATGAAGTGACATGCTCATTCTTTTTCTCAAGAAATTCTACAGAAAGAATTTTCTTGAGAAAAAAATACAGTGTGCGCACAGCTAATTTTTTTTCAAAGGTTTTGCTGGGGAATGTCTGCAGAAAGATTAAAACCGTTTTTTCTAGAAATTTTTGCCGCAAAAACGCAAAACAAACGTGGGTAAAAACACAGTGTGTGCACAGGGCCTTAGGGGTACTTTGCACACTACGACATCAAAGGTGCGATGTCGGTGGGGTCAAACGAAAGTGACGCACATCTGGCATCGCTGTCGACATTGGAGTATGTGAATCCTTTTTACTACGATTAACGAGCGCAAAAGCGTTGAAATCGTATGATCGGTGTAGTGTCGGTCATTTCCATAATTTCGGAAGGACCAATGTTACGATGTTGTTCCTCGTTCCTGCGGCAACACACATCGCTGTGTGTGAAGCCGCAGGAGCGAGGAACATCTCCTTACCTGCGTCCCGGCTGCAATGAGGAAGGAAGGAGGTGGGCGGGATGTTTACGTCCCGCTCATCTCCACCCCCCCCGCTTCTATTGGCCGCCTGCCGTGTGACGTCGCTGTGACGCCGCACGACCCGCTCCCTTAGGAAGGAGGCGGGTCGCCGGCCAGAGAGACATCGCAGGACAGGTGAGTGCATGTGAAGCTGCCATAGCGATAATGTTCGCTACGGCAGCTATCACAAGATATCGTACCTGCGACAGGGGCGGGGACTATCGCGCTCGGCATCGCAGCATCGGCTTGCGATGTCGTAGTGTGCAAAGTACCCCTTAGAGTTCACAGCTTTCCTTACGAAAAACAGTACTATAAGTAAGTGGGCAATGCTGAGATGCAATTATCCCACTAATTACATTGCATCCACATTTGATAATAGGATCTCATTACATGGTGAATAATTCATGTTACATTATACATTAATACAGCCATCATATATAATGGCGCACACTCAGGTTGGTGATTAGACAGTGGCTTTTTTGTGCTAATTAGACTTGTATCCATTTTTTGCAGTCAATGAAGATTTGATGTATGGATCTCACATACTATATTTCTAAGCATATGAAATCATTAGTAGTGATTCAGTGAACGCTTTGTGACCATTTTCTCAGCAGGGGGTGACCATAGCATAGACGTATAATGTCCAGTGTATAAACCTCCTGACATTTTCTGCTCTCTGTAATATGTGGAATATATGGAGCGATATAATAAGGAGCTATTTTTTTCATTGATTCCTTGCATTGACAGTTATAATACATTCTCCTGATCGGCCAAGCAGCAGCAAATTCTCACTATAAGACCAAACCAGTCGTATTGTACAGTATTAGGGAATGCAAAGGTGACATCGTATGAAGAATACTAAGATAAGTCATATCAAAAAATAATTACGACATCATCCAACATCTTGAACTTATTGACCGCTTCATCTTTTGTGACATCTTTAAGGCTTCTTTCACATGTACGTGCCTCCGGTACGTGCCTGGTGCGTTTCCTCACGTACCGGAGACACGTACACACATGTTTTCAAATGGAGTTGGACACACGTATGTATTTACGCACGGAACGCGTGTGCGTTCCGTACATATGTGTGTCCGTGTGTTTCTCACGGCAACATGTCCGGTTTTTTCCGGCATTAAGGGTGTCACACGGAACGCAAACGGACCACACGGAGGTGTTCCGTGTGACACGCGCCAGAGAAAACACACGTGTTTGAGAAAAAAAAAAACCTGAACTCGCCTTCTCCAGCTCTCCTGTCTCTGTCGCTGCTGTCACTTGCTGCCGACCGCCGCTCATTATGCTCATTGAATATTCACTTCACTGCGGCCGGACGCAGCAGCAGCGGGGAGTCTACAGGACCGGAGACCAAAAATCAGCACCACGGACAGCAACGCCAGGGACAGGTGAGCAGAAAGTTCCCGTTCTCCGTGTGTTTTCACGGATAACACACAGAGAACACACGTCTGCCATAAACACGACTCACGGAGGGCAAAACGCACCTCTGATACATCCGTGAAAAACGTGGGTGGTTTTTCACGAACGTGTGAAAGAGGTCTAAGAGTGTACAACCTTTTTGCCTTTCAAATTTTTAAAGGGCCATTTGTGTGGATTTAATACTTGTTTTTGCAAAAAATTAAAAGACACAGATGCAGATTTCTCAGTCTTTTCCTTATCAAATACTTTTCCCTTGTTGGACCCATAAATCTTACTGCTCATTGCCTAGGTTACCAACCACTTCTGCAGTCTTTCAGTGGTGGCCAGTCTTCTAAGCCTGTAGCATAGCACTTAGGGCATAGTCACACTTGCGTATGACTCGCACGAGTGCAATGTGAGAAAATCTCGCATTGCACTCGGCACTATGTAAGACAAAGGTGCAGCTCATATCTAATCGGACTGAAGAAAAAATAGCAGCATACTGCGATTGTCTGCAAGAGCCGTGTCACTCGCACCCATACAAGTCTATGGGTGCGAGAGAAACATCAGACTGCACTCGGATGATATCCAAGTGCAGTGCAATATAGGCACAGGCTGAGGATGGACGATATGGGGGGATTAATCCCTCCCTCTCCTCCGCAGCTGTGATTCGATCTCAGGATCGGGTCACAGCCGTATGACACTCAGACCACGCTCGCAGCCGAGGGTCATTAGCATGCTCTCGCATCACAAGCAATACACAAGTGTGACTCTGCCCTTACATGCTCTTTCAAAAAGTACTTGTAAGCATTCCTTTGAAGCTAGCCAAATTGTTGGATCTGGTGGCCCTGGTCTCCTCGATTAAGCAGAGTTCTTCTAAACAATCAGTGCTGTGACAAAAGGAGTTTTCTCACCTTTTTTGTTGTAAGTTCCCAGCTATGACTGATCAGTTGTGTTTTTTTTCACCAGTGGAAGCTTCTGATATGTCAACTTTTACATAGTAATTGTAGTACTACACAGATCAATTTGTATCTATAAATGACCATGATAAGGCTTAAACCTCATAAATAAGCTCAGGCTATTATAGGCCTCCTTGAAAATGACCTTCTAAGGTTCATGGACAGAGGACAACTCCACTACGGAGGCTGTAGACCCAAATCCTGGACTGTCCGCTGTCTCCAGGATAGTTGGGACTAGAAATGAGCGGATTGATTCACTGGACCCCAGTCCAGCATCCTGGTCAGTGGAGGCCATGACTTTTCGGTCTCACTAGTGTGGCTTTTGATTAACCAGGGCTGGTATAACGTCATCTGTGCGTCCTACTCCTCTCTAGTTACGATCTATAGATGTATTTATTGTTCTTTCATTCATAGTTGTAGGAGCCAGAATTTTCTCATTTTGACGGAGCTTCACTGTAGGACGTGTTCAGGCCGTGTTCACACAATGCATAAATACTGTGTTATTTGTTTTCTGCAGATGTCTGCACACAACCACCCAATAACAATCTTATCTGGTTATTACATTTTTGCTGCTTTTTTTATTCCTTTTCCCCCTTATTTGAAGTGTTTTTGGTGCAGTTGTGAAGCCATGTTTTTAGGTGTTTTTTTAATACAGAAAAGCTTTGATTCTGCACTTAAAAAAAAGTTGCTGTAGTCTTTTGCATGCAGTTTTTTTAGGCTCCACATAGAAGCCTCTAGAGAAAAAAAAGCACCAAAACTGCACAGTTCAGTGATGTCTTTAGATGCACAGTGGGTGAAGTTTTCCTTAAATCACATCCACTTTTCTTGGACAGATAAACACAGCAGAATTTCTGTGCAAAAAAAAATTGCAGAAAAAACGTAGCATTTACGCTACATGTGAACACGGCCTAAATTTTGACTCAATCATGCCATGTTTTCGCCTCTTTTATCAATCACTATAATCTGATTGCTGTGTTGTGCTGGTCGTTATGATTACATGGACACGAAATATGACCATCTTATGGGCTGATTTGTAAAACTTATTTATTTTTTTAAAGCGCATTAAAAATATCATTATCTTAACTGTTTATTTTTATTATTTTTAGCAATTTTATACAAAGAAAAGAAATCTCTTTTATTCTCCCTTTAGAATACAGCCATATAGAAATACACTGCTGTGTACAAGGTATCTCTATGTACCTGTATAATTTGCCTGTAGAGTCAGAAGCTGCAATGCAGCTTTAAGTATACTAAACTCTCACAGTGACATCAGCCAAGTCTGTGGCTCGTAGGTTTAACTTCTGCCTGTAGTTGTAGAGGTTACGTGTTCATGCACCAGTAACATTTACACAAAAAGAGTAAAGTTCTTTTTTGTAGTTAGAAAGTTTATATTTTTGCTATGGTTTAGTATCTTTAAAGGAACAAAACACTCCAGTACAGTGTTAATACTGTACAATGGCATCGCGGCAAGCTCCGGTCACATGCTCCGGTCACATGACAGCATGTGACCGGAGGTTGCCACAATGCCATTGTACTGTATTACACTACACTGGAGTGTGCCGGATCCGGCAATCCTGTAAAATGCCGGATGTATGAAACTAGCCTAAATTTACTGCCTGCAACAACAGCTCAAGTATACGAAGATCTCCTACCTTCATCAGGTAAGAGAATTCAGCTGTTGTTCATCGCTAGAGCAGCTTCCTGCAAACATGGAGGCATGAGTTCAAGTCTGGTTACAGTTCCATTTGCACATAGCTTCCGATGCAAGAGCATCGGAAGCAATATGCTAATGACTCTCTGCTGCGAGCATCACCCGAGGATCTTGCGATCGGGTCACAGCTGTGGAGAAGAGGGAGGGAGCACTTTCTCCCCATCTCCTCCGCTGCCTGTCTCTGCATACATCACACTGCAGTCAGATGACATGTGAGTGCAGTGAGATGTTTCACACGCTCCCATTGACTTGTACGGGTGAGTGTAAGCTGGGAATCGCTGCCAAACACAGCATGCTGCGATTCATTTCTCAGGCTGATATGGCATGAGAAATCAATCACAGATGGACAATGCCCCATAGTTTTGCACTGGTGCGAGTGCAGTCTGATGTTTTATCAGATTGCACTCGTCCGTGTAAAACGTAAGTGGAAACTTGCAAAGTGAATTGTTTATTTAAATTATGCATGTGTGCAGAGGAATGCTGCCTTTGCACCCCAAGTAGCCAACAAAAGAGAGTGAGAGGAAGGCTGCACAAAGCTTTGACCTGCCAGGACAGCAGGACTGAACCCTCAAATCTGGACAGTCCGGCTGATTCTGAAAGCTACATTGGTATTGGAGTGTTATTCTATTGAAGTGAACAAGGTTGAGATGCAATATCACAGGCATCCTATGATCAATCGTGGAACTGCTTTTGGAAGAAGCAGCCATGTTTTTGTTATCATTTACAACCCTTTGAAGTTTAATGAGAACTATTGGGCGAGTTTACAATGCTGGCAGCCTTTAGTGTAAAACACACACTGCAAGAACAATTCGGAAAATTGGCAGAAAACTGTTTCGAGTGATTTGCACTCAGTGCACCTGGTAGACCATGACCCCACCGTCAGAAATGGAAATAATCACGGTTTATTTTGCAACATTTGCAAAACTCTAATGCACTTGCACCAAAATTCCGACATATTTGCATTGCATCTTTTCTCCACTGCTAAATAGTAAATCAAGCATTTCTTCACCAAACTGAGACGTCTAAAATGTGAGAACTGAAATGGTTAATATCTTTGAGAAACAGGCTTGTCCCATTCGGCTGGAAAACAGTAGCTGAGAAGGTCCCAGAAGACGGGGCGGAAGTGCGAGGCCAAGGGTGTAGGATATGGCACGACTCCAGAGACTCTGAATTTGTAGGGTCTTGTGTTACAGTTTGTATATGACAGTGAAGAAGAGTAGCAGCGATGTAGTAATGTGTATTCAATGGCAGGGCACCGACAGCCTGTCACTGACCATTTATTACGTCTTTCTTGTATTGCCAAGTTCGATTTTTAGAGGCACTGTGGTACGGTGTCATAACCCTTTTGTTATCCATTGGGTAGTACCCCTGGCGCCCATGCTCTCGCTCCCTTCTTATTTTTTTGGCAGGCAGTATGCCCAGTGAGACGAGGGCTGATATTCCTCTCTGTGTGTATATATATGTATATATACGCTGATAAATGAGAACAGCGGCTTCTGTTTATTCTCAGTTCCCTGGGGCCTTTGGAGCTTTGGCAATCAGAAACACAGAAGATCTTAACCCCTTCCTGCTGCAAGTCCTTAAGACGCGTTGTTTTGTTTTTTTTTTTACTTGATGTCACTTTACTATACTACAGAGGCTGAGCGCAATTTAAGGTCATTTAATGTCTTATGTAACTACAATGCCCTTTGTTAACTTCAGTTGCGTAGTAATATTGTAAATCGTTCCAGCGGTTGTAATTTGTACTAGCTGCTAGGAAGAGGAAGCAATTCTTCTTGTGCAAATATTAGTCATTAAACCAACTTGTGTTTCAGCATGAACACATGCAAAGTTGAATTTTCATCTTAAAGGGTCTATAGATTATCCCTATATTGTTACTAATAGGAAACATGCGTGCAGAACGCAACCGTAGCTGCAGATCGCACTGAGCTTATCCAATTAGCCTTCATTTACATGAAATAAGGGAGTTTAAAGAAATGAACTCGAAAAGGAAATGTGTCATCAAAAAATGACCTACTTACGAAATAATGCAATTTATCTTAAATATATTGTATGTGTTTTTTTGTTAAATACATACTTATATACAGTACAGACCAAACGTTTGGACACACCTCATTCAAAGAGTTTTCTTTATTTTCAGGACTCTGAAAATTGTAGATTCACATTGAAGGCATCAAAACTATAAATTAAAACATGTGGAATGAAATACTTAAAAAAGTGTGAAACAACTGAAAATATGTCTTATATTCTAGGTTCTTCAAAGTAGCCACCTTTTGCTTTGATTACTGCTTTGCACACTCTTGGCATTCTCTTGATGAGTTTCAAGAGGTAGTCACCGGAAATGGTTTTCCAACAGTCTTGAAGGAGTTCCCAGAAATGGTTAGTACTTGTTGGCCCTTTTGCGTCACCCTAAACCATCTCAGTTGGGTTCAGGTCTGGCACAGATTTCCACTGGTCTAATGTCCATTCCTTGTGTTCTTTAGCCCAAACAAGTCTCTTCTGCTTGTTGCCTGTCCTTAGCAGTGGTTTCCTAGCAGCTATTTTACCATGAAGGCCTGCTGCACAAAGTCTCCTCTTAACAGTTGTTCTAGAGATGTGTCTGCTGCTAGAACTCTGTGTGGCATTGACCTGGTCTCTAATCTGAGCTGCTGTTAACCTGCAATTTCTGAAGCTGGTGACTTGGATAAACTTATCCTCCACAGCAGAGGTGACTCTTGGTCTTCCTTTCCTGGGGCGGTCCTCATGTGAGCCAGTTTCTTTGTAGTGTTTGATGGTTTTTGCCACTGCACTTGGGGACACTTTCAAAGTTTTCCCAATTTTTCGGACTGACTGACCTTCATGTCTTAAAGTAATGATGGCCACTCGTTTTTCTTTACTTAGCTGCTTTTTTCTTGCCATAATACAAATTCTAACAGTCTATTCAGTAGAGCTATCAGCTGTGTATCCACCAGACTTCTGCACAACACGATTGATGGTCCCAACCCCATTTATAAGGCAAGAAATCCCACTTATTAAACCTGACAGGGTATACCTGTGAAGTGAAAACCATTGCTGGTGACTACCTCTTGAAGCTCATTAAGAGATTGCCAAGAGTGTGCAAAGCAGTAATCAAAGCAAAAGGTGGCTACTTTGAAGAACCTAGAATATAAGACATATTTTCAGTTGTTTCACACTTTTTTGTTAAGTATTTCATTCCACATGTGTTAATTCATAGTTTTGATGCCTTCAATGTGAATCTACAATTTTCAGAGTCATGAATATAAAGAAAACTCTTTGAATGAGAAGGTGTGTCCAAACTTTTAGTCTGTACTGTATATGTACTCTTTTTGGCAATCTTGAAAATTTCACACTTGCAGTTGGGGCTCTGTTAGATTGTGTGAAGACAGTGTGTTTTTTTGATGCAGGTTTTAGTGCAGATTTGTCGCTATGTCATGAGTGTATCTGGTGTCAGAAGGTCACAGCGCCTTGCCGTTGGCAGGTTCACTACTGTTATTTAACAACATCTCCTTGCTTGTGGTGCTGTAAGGGTTAAGCAACCTTTTCTGCCTGGCTGCTGGCTGTAGCTGCCAATCTCAGGTGTGACTCTTTGGGATCACTCCCCTTCCCTATTTAAGTCATGTGAGCTGATCACATGATGCCTGTGATAGAAACTGAATCCCTCATTTCTATGAGGTCCACTTTGGAAGGAGCCTGCTCTCGAAGACGTGTGTTGTGGTGTTTGCCGCTCTGAAGCTGCCTGGAGTGTATTTTCATTGCATGTCTGTCTCCCCTGTTTGTATTCCTTCCCTTGTGTCTCTGTATTGTGAGTATAGGGATCTCGTCGGGATACTCATTCGGCAGGGTTAGTTTAGGGCCTCCTGAGGGTCTAAGGTATCTGGCTCGCTGGCAGGTTGAAAGAACCTGTATAGGGGTGCTAGGGAGCTCAATAGTCAGATTGTCAGGTGAGTTCAGGAGGAACCCCCTCACCCCTCTCCCCAGCCGCAGTGACCTCCATTGTATCGTGTCCGCTTTGTGTTGTAACATCTTCTGGGGGTTTACCAGGTAGTCTGCTAGTCACGTGTGTGACACACAATCTCTTCACGAAATCTGCAATGTGCGCACATAGCCTTAGGCGGGCTTTGCACACTACGACATCGCAGGTGCGATGTCGGTGGGGTAAAATTGAAAATGACGTACTTCCGGCATCGCATGCGACATCGTAGTGTGTAAAGGCTCGATGATACGATTAACGAGCGCAAAAGGGTCGTAATCATATCATCGGTGCAGCGTCGGCGTAATCCATGATTACGCTGATGCGACGGTCCGATGTTGTTCCTCGTTCCTGCGGCAGCACACATCGCTGTGTGTGAAGCCGCAGGAGCGAGGAACATCTCCTACCGGCATCACTGCGGCTTCCGTAGGATATGCGGAAGGAAGGAGGTGGGCGGGATGTTTACATCCCGCTCATCTCCGCCCCTCCGCTCCTATTGGCCGCCTGCCGTGTGATGTCGCAGTGACGCCATACGACCCGCCCCCTTAATAAGGAGGCGGGTCGCCGGCCAGAGCGACGGTCGCAGGACAGGTGAGTCCATGTGAAGCTGCCGTAGCGATAATGTTCGCTACGGCAGCTATCACAAGGATATCGCAGCTGCGACGGGGGCGGGGACTATCGCGCTCGGCATCGCAGCATAGGCCTGCGATGTCGCAGCGTGCAAAGTGCCCCTTAGACTCCATAACTTCCTGTTTTAGGAAATTCACATGTAAATTAGCTGCAATAGACAGACCCTGATCCTATGTCATATATTGACACATCTAATGAGCGTATGCAAAGGTTCTTATGAAGGAAGGGAGAGCAGGGAAGCTGTGATATAACTTATCGTGATTGGTGGATCATGTGTTATCAGCTGTGTTGTTGAGGAGGGCCATTGGATCAAATACTTAATTAACCTCTTGACAGGGGATTGTGGGAAATGTGTCAATTTGCCTTACATGAGCCAAGTTTTCAAATATAACTAATATGGTCACCGATGACATCATAGACCCACCCATCAGCATGGATCCACCAGATGACGTCCCTCCCATCAGCATCACCATGGATCCGTCAAATGACATCATTGATCCGCCTACGATGATGCCCACCAATCAGCTCATGGACTAACACATTGTTCAACCCACTGACAAATGGACACATCCAAGTATGCCCACTGTAGGGCTGACCATGCCCCTTTTCCTAGTTTTTATAAAGACATGTTCTTGAATAAATCTCTCAGTTCTGAGCCGACCTCGATCGAGGAAAGATGAATATCCAACTGTGTGTCTGAACTCATTTTTCAAGCATGCACTCGATCCACACCAATTAGGCCAGGCAGCACGTGACCTCTGATTAAGAGATCACCCTAACAGTGTCAAGAGGCATAACCTGCAATGGAGTAGGAAGGAGAAAAGGGTTAATCCGCACTGCCAGAAGAAGATCACTGAAGATCAATTAGAAGTTAAAACATCTGACTTTATTGTTCTATGCATTTCGGAGTTGTCAACTCCTTCTTCAGGAACAAAACAATAATGTGTATTGTACATTATTGATTTTGTTCCTGAAGAAGGAGTTGATGACTCCGAAATGCATAGAACAATAAAGTCAGATATTTTAACTTCTAAGGCGGCTTTCACACTATGTTTTTTTAACATGCATCATGAACGTTTTTTTAACGCAAAAACGGATCCAGTGCAAATGCGTTTTCATTTCAATGCAATTGCAATAGACTCGCGTCAACATGCGTTCACCTGCGTTTGCGTGCGTTATAGTGAGGATCCAGCGACTTGGAGTTTTTTATCTTTTTTCAAAAACGCTACTTGTAGCGTTTTTGAGCTGCGTCTAAATACTGCAAATTGCCGGATCCTGACTAAACAGCACGCAAACGCATGTGAACGCTGGCATGCTGATAGACAGGATCCTGCTTGCTCTACTGAGCATGCCCAGAAACCAGCCTCGGGTGATCAGTCTCTCTCTCCACCTCCCTCCCTCCCCCTCCCTCTCTCTCTCTCCCCCGCCTGAGAGCTGCAGACACTCGTAACCAAGGTAAACATAGGGTAACCGCGGTCTTAGTTACCCGATGTTTATCTTGGTTACGTGTGCAGGGAGCAGGCAGCCGGCTCCTAGCACCTGCAGATGCTCGTAACCAATGTAAATATCGGGTATCCAAGCAAGTTACCCGATGTTTACCTTGGTTACGAGCCTCCACAGCTGTTAGATGTCGGCTCCCAGTCTTTCACGTTCAGTTCCCCTCACTCCCGATCACATGACTCCAATGCCCGCCCATAAACTTAAAGTGACAGGATCCTGCAAAATAACACATACGTTTACATGCGTTTTTTTGCTGTAAAAGCAGGATCCGCTTTTGCAGCAAAAAAACGTTCATGACGCATGTTAAAAAAACGTAGTGTGAAAGCAGCCTAACTGATCTTTAGTGATCTTCTTCTGGTAGCGCGGATTAACCCTTTTCTGCTTCCCACTCCATTACTGTTATCCATGGGTTCTGCAGCAGCCAACTTTTACTACGTGCAAAGTGGTTGTGTCTGTACACAACCACACCAGGTTAGTGCATTTAATTAACCCTATACTGGTACCACCGGATAAGACACCATTTGCGTCCTCTTCTTTTTGTCTTTTCATTTTATTAACACAAGAGGCATTACCTATCATTGTAATCCTGCTTTTAATGATAATGAGACTTTTGAAGAGTCTGTGCAGAACAGGATATTTGGGTATAAACAACCCCCCCCCCCCTGTGTGAAAAATGCAAGATTTAAAAATAAAAAAATACAGATTGTGATATATAAAAGAAATGACAAATATGTTTAAAATTAAAATCTATGGTATATAAGTCGCTGACAGATAATACATTCCATTTAAAAAAATGAATTAAATACTCATTAAGATGATATATAAGCCTACTGTAATTCTTATATATTTTTATCCATATTGCAGAGTAATCACATATCTAGATTTTGGGCAATCATATGGTTAAGAAATTAACTCTCCAGCATCCAAAAAACGTATGTAAATTAAAAAGTCTTTTGATTGAAACTTCTTATTAAAAATCCTCATCCACAAGTTGCCCATCCTGAAAAAAATGGAAATAGCGTGTTTTAGAGTAACAGCAATTTTTGTTCATAGCCACGAGTGAGTGAGTAAAAACACTTTACTTTTTAGTATTTCAAAATGAAAAACACAATTAAATGTATTCAAAGCATCCAAAGCCAACATTTGGAGATAGGAATTACCATATATTATCGCGAGAGATGGTCCTCTTATATGTCACATTCTGGGCCACATGCGAGCCTGATTTTGCCAATGGAACACCATGGGTAGCCATTCTCCTTTATGTCAAAGATTAATGTTGGGCGCTGAAGTTTGGTTTCTATAGGAAAATAATACATTTGGTATTGTCAATGTGTAATAATGAAAAACTGCTGTGTAAATACTGGCATGAAAAATACAATAGCTATATGTGAAAATGAAAATATGACAATGGTATCTGCATTACTGCCATGAACTTAAGAATAAAGAGAAATTTAGCTATTGAATTGATCAATACAACAGAGCCCCAACACCTCGTCACGGTATTCTCTTACATTGGGGTCTCTCGCTAAGGGCTAAGCCACACGGCGAGAAAATCGGTGCGAGTGGAGTGCGATAAAACATCGCATTCCCCTCGGACCAATTCTAGCCTGTGTGACAGCACACATGAGCGATTATTTTCTCAGCCCTAATCGGACCGAGAAAACAATCGCAGCATGCTGCGATTGTAATCCGAGACTCTTTCTCTCGCACCCATTCAAGTGAATGGGGCGAGAGAAAAATCGCACTGCACTCGCGGTACACCGGTGTACTGCCAGTGCAATGCGAGAATGTCTATAGCCGGCTACACAGGCGAGAGGGAGAGAAATCCCTCCCTCCCCTCCTGAGTGCCGGCCCGCCCCCCACAGCTGAGGTCTGCTCGCACGAACGGACCTCAGTTGCAAGGACACAAGCATGAGACTCGGCTCTGCTGTACTGCCAGCACGAGCCGAGTCTCATGCAAGGGGATCGCAGTAGTCCCCGTGTGGCCCCGGCCTAATGTGTGTCCTCTCATGCAGTTAAAAACCTTACCGTGTATGGGAAGCTGAGACCCAGGCTATATATGTATAATGTGGACCGGTTATAGGTGTGGGTGGGGCCGGGTTCACAAACTAAAGACTACAAACCAATTAAGAAATAATGTCTGGAACACCATTCTAAGTCTGAACTGGGTGCAAAGACCCTAAAAAAAACTTCACTATATAAAGAGAAGGGCTGCACACCAGTGACAGTGCAAGAGGAATAAATGTAAAGCAGAAACTGCTGTGTGAATACTGACATGAAAACTACAATAGCTATATGTAAAAATGAAAATATGACAATGGAATTTGCATAACTACCGTGAACTTAAGAATAAAGAGAAATTTAGCTATTGAATCGATCAATACAACAGAGCAGTTTCTGCTTTACATGTATTCCCCTTACATAGTCACTGGTGTGCATCCCTTCTCTTTATATAGTGAAGTTTTTGTAGGGTCTTTGCACCTAGTTCAGACTAAAGGCCCCGTTACACGCAACAACATCGCTAACGAGATGGAATTCGTGACGCACGTCCTTCCTCGTTAACGACGTCGTTGCGTGGGACACGTACGAGCGACTGCTAACGATCAAAAATACTCACCTAATCGTTGATTGTTGACACATCGTTCAAATCCCAAATATCGTTGATGGTGCTGGACGCAGGTTGTTCGTCGTTCCTGAGGCAGCACACATCGCTACGTGTGACACCGCAGGAACGAGGAACAACACCGTAACCGTACCTGCGTTCTCCGGCAACGAGGTGGGCATCACTTTCCTGTGGCTGTTCTCCGCCCCTCCACTTCAATTGGACGACTGCCGTGTGACGTCGCTGTGACGCCGCATGAACCGCCTTCTTAGAAAAGAGGCAGTTCGCCGGCCACAGCGACGTCGCTAAGCAGGTAAGTAAGTGTGACGGGGACTAGCGATATTGTGCGCCACAGGCAGCGAGTTGCCCGTGACGCACAAACGACAGGGGCACGATCTGTGTAAAGCCCCCTTTAGAATGGTGTTCCAGACGTTATATCTTAATTAATGTGTAATAAGAAGCATGAGCGAGGAGCACTATCCCCAGTCCTTACAGAGGATATATCTCTGAACTGTATTGTCGAATTAGTCCAGTAACTGATCAACCTGTTGTGTTTAGATTGTTCCAGCTCTTATAACTTGTTATGGGCAGTGTAAATGAGGGCACTATCCCTTTGTCATTGGAGAACTTGCACAAAATGCATAACGGTGATGTTAATATTATGCTCCTGTAATGTTTAAATGGACAGCTAGGTCCAGAAAAATTGGACAATGACACAAGTTTTGGCATTTTAGCTCTTTGCCAAAACATATTCAAGATACAGTTATAGAATCAATATTGGCATAAAGTGCAGACTCTCAGGTTTAGGCCTCAGTTTCACTTGCGTTTTGCACAGATGAGCGCAATCCGATATAACATCAGATTGCACTCGCACGAGTGCAAAACTATAGGGCAGTGTGCATCTGCGATGGATTTCTCACGCCATATCGGCATGAGCAATGAATCGCAGCATACTGTGTTTTGCAGCGAGTTGACTCACACTCACCCAGGGAAGTCTATGGGTGCGTGTGACACATCGCACTGCACTCGCATGTGATTCCAACATCAGTGCGATGTACGCAGAGACAGGCCGCGGAGGAGAGGGAGAAAGTGTTCCCTCCCTCTTCTCCGCATCTGTGATCCGATCGCAAGATTGGATCACAGTCGCATGACCTGCGGCTTACACTTGCAGCAGAGGGTCATTAGCATATCGCTTCCGATGTTCTTGTATCGGAAGCTATGTGCAACTGGAACTGAGGCCTTAAAGAGGTTATCCACTACTTAACAATGTTGGCCTATCCTTAGGATAGGTCATCAATGTCTGATCGGTGGTTGCACCCCTGCCGATCACCTGTTCTCCATGACGGTGGCAACTGGAACTGCACAATTATGGAACTGCACAGCTCCATCTACTGTATAGTGGCTGCGGACGGGTACTGCACACCCACCCCCTATTGAATTGGCAAATAATCAGCTAACTAATGATTTAAGTTTGCTTAAAAAAAATAATTAGTCCTGTGTAAATAGAACAAAGCACTGCCAAGAGTAATTATATTCAATGTGCCCATAATGATTGTTCTGTGTTCATGGAAGTGTGGGTGGACTGTCTAAACAGGCTACTAAATACTAAATGTCCAAAAATCAGTTGAAGGTAGGCAATGAGCGGTCATTTAATGACCAGGGCTGACCAGTGTGAAAACACTTATAGTAAATGAGAGGCCAAAGACTGACCTGTATTACTGGGCACAGTCAACAAAAGAAAGAAGGATAGGTTCATCAGTCATGGTAAAGGAATCTGGAGAGGTGGTAGAGGATGGACATGTGGTCAAACATTCGTGATGAGATCCAGCATTGAGAGAGCTCTGGCCGGAAGCGTCTCTCAAAAACAAATGTTTGCACTGCCTCAGTGACGTCACTGCAAACCAAGAAGGTCAGGAGAGACCAAAAAATGTATGCGGTCTACGTGGTTCAAAACAAAGCGCTTTCCTTCATCGGAGATAGGTTTCCAGATTGTCCCTTTTTTTAGTAGAATAAGACAGTGGATACCATACTTGGGGAAGGCTTTAAGTGCTGGATCTCATCACAGGGTTTGACCCCACGTCAACTCTCTACCATAACCTGATTTTTTTCACCACGATTGATGGACTGACCATCCTTTTTTGTGGACTGTGCACAGAATTACCGTATATGTCAGTCTAGCTGTATATCCCGAAGCATTATTAGTTTGTAGCCATATGTTTTTTGGAATATCACTAGAGCAGTATAATAGAGGGGTGGAATACCTGATATGTTCTGTAGAACGTGAGGCACACACTGATTCCATGTAAACTTTTAGACTATTAATATTACTGTTTTAGTGAGCACATACGTTCCTGGTATCATGCAACCACTAAGCTCAGTGCCTCTGTGGTGATATGAAACCACTAAGATTTGTGCCTACACAATGCTTTCTAGCCACTAAGCTGTGCCCTCATAAAGTGGCTGTAATTGCTGCTCTTGCCCACCTCATACCAAGTAAAGCTCTTTTGAATTCCATCAACAATGTTTCTGTGTCCTTGCACCATGTTACCTTCTAGCTAGGAGTTATAGGGGTTCTTCACCAAGTGGACAATCCCCATCTTAATACGTAATTTTTTAAAATAATAACACTTATACTCCAGTGCCAGCGGTGTCGATACTCACTCTCCCGGGGATTGCACTACATTGTTACATCACATGATCCCTGCGGCTAATCAGTGGCTACTTCAATCTCTTTCACTCATTTTCTCCAAATGTATGTGATACGCCCAAAGGCACGGAGAGGGAACCAACCGCTGATTAGCTGCAGGGATTGTGTGATGTAAAAATGTCACATGATCCCCGGGAAAACAAGTGCTGACACCGCTGTAATGACACCAGCACCGGAGGTGAGTATAAGTGTTATTTTATTTTAAGAAGGAAACAAACGGATTAAGAAGGGGTTGTCCGATTACTGGAAAACACCTTTAAGGATGACGAGCACTCACTATTTCTGATCTCTTTCTCAGCCGTACCGTGTCTCCCCGAAAATAATCCCTAGCAGAAGTTTTTAGCCTTTTTAAAGTAAGGCTTAAATATAAGACCTACCCCGAAAATAAGACCTAATCACGGTTCAATAGTCAAATGTGCATACAGCTAAAAAAGTTAAAGAATACTGCAGGACACTTCACATTAGAAAGCAGACACCCACAAAGAAAGAAGAGAGAATACCCCGCAATCATACTCACCAGATGCAGATCGGAAGCAGTGGAACGCATCAGGGACCTGTGGCAGAACGCACACCCACACACATCAGATTGCACACACACATCAGACTGCACACATACACACACACACTCACCGATATATATTGCTTCTGGCCAGCATATGGACCTGGTATGCTGTGCAGGGGAGCACCAGGCCCTGCGTTCCACCTGCATGGAGAACCCAGCGGTGGAACGCATCATAGAAACAAGAGGGCAGGGACTCCCCTGCTGGCTGGAAGCAAGTGGTATCACCAAATTAGGTGAGTGTGTGATCTCATGTATGTGTGTGTGTTTGTGTGTGTGTGTGTGTGTGTGTGTGTGTATATATGAGTGTGTGTGTGTGATCTGATGTGTGTGTGAGTATGCGATATGACGTATGAGCGTATATGATCTGATGTGTGAGTGTTGGCTAGAAGGAGAGGAGGATGGTGTGCAGCAGGTGTGAAGGACCTGGGAGCGACGCAGATGCCCGAAGTCTGGTAAGTATGATGATCCTGGGAAGGGGGATCTGCATTTTTGGAGGGTAAACTTTCCCCCAACCATGTTTCCCCGAGAATAAACCCTACCCCTAAAATAAGCCCTAGTGTTTTTTAATCTCTTTATTAATGACCTTGTGGATGGGATTGATAGTAAAGTGTCAGTTTTTGCTGATGACACCAAACTATGTAGGATGTTAAAAACGGACCTTGATAGTACAATATTACAAAACGACCTGGATAAGATGTCAAAATGGGCAGACACTTGGTAAATGAGATTTAATGTTGATAAATGTAAAGTAATGCACCTAGGACGGAGTAATCCTATAGCTGCAACAAATAAATAATATGGAGGAGCCATCTTGCCCTTGTATCAGCTGCTGGATTCAGTTTTCAACTGGCGGGACCTGCTCATGATTTAGGAGGAAGCAATCCATGAAAGCTTAAAGTAGAAAAAGGCAGAGGCAAATCCAGCGTGTGTTCCTCAATGACCAGAAGATGTAAGTAAAATCATATAGTCTTTAATGGAAAAATATTAAAAATCCAGCCAGAGTAGCAGTGACAAAACGGGAGATTAGTCAGAGACCTATAGCTGTATATACATTAAATGGAAGTGAACTCGGGACTACAGAACAAGAGAAAGACTTGGGGATTCTGGTTAAAAATAAGCTGAGCAGCAGCACTCAATGTCAGGCAGCAGCTGCTAAAGCAAACAAGATTCTAGGGTGTATAAAAAGAGAGATTAGATCCCGTGATCCCAACATATTGTTACCCCTCTATAAATCACTTGTAAGGTCACATCTAGAGTATGGGATCCAGTTTTGGGCTCCACATTTTAAAAAGGACATTCAGAAGTTAGAGTCCATTCAAAGGTGGGCAAACTAGATTATTGCAAGGAATGGAGGCCGCCCGTATGATGAGAGGATGGAAAAGATGGATTTGTTTAGCTTAGAAAAACGACGTCTCAGAGGAGATCTCATTTATATGTATAAATACATGTGTGGTCAATATAAAGGACTGGCACATGACTTATTCCTTCCAAAGACAATACTAAGGACCAGGGGACACGCACTGCGAGTGGAAGAAAAGCGATTCCGGCAGCTAAACAGGAAAGGGTTCTTTACAGTTACAGCAGTCAGACTGTGGAATGCCCTACCACAAGAGGTAGTAATGGCAGATACTATAACAGCTTTTATATCAGGGCTGGATGATTTCCTCAGTGCACACAACATTGTTGGTTATAAATGATTTAGTGATGAAATGTATAATTGGTGGAGGAAGGGGGAACTAGATGGTCTTTTTTCAACCTATGTAACTATGTAATATAGAAGACAGTGTCTTATTTTAAGGGGAAACACGGTATATCAACACTTTTGCAACAAAAATGTAAATTAACATTTTCAGAAAATAAAATGACAGAGCTGCACTGTTATTGAGTCAAATTCATAAACAGTGACCTTAAATAATCAAGACAACTAAAAAATTTACTTGTAGCTAGATCCTTACAAATACCAATCATTTTCAGTGTCATTTTTCTTTGTACGTCTTATCTGGAAAATCAATCCACTGTAAGTAAAGTGTATAATCTGTACAGTAAATGAAATGTAATGGATAACAAGTGTTTAATGTAAAGAGCTAGCCATTCATTTTCTGCTTAAGAAGAGTACACACACGTCCTTGCACCCTTCTGTAAACACAACAAACTGGTTTGTCGAAGAACATTTTATCTACAGTAACGAAAATCACTAGTAAATACACTACAAGGTCTGGATTTGACCTCTAAGATAACAATTCTTTTCTGTTTCTTTTAAAGCTGATCTATCATCAGATTTCACGATACCGCTGCATGAATTATTAAATCTTTTAGACCTGATGAGGCTGGTGTACTTAGTTTGAAAATTCATAAGATAGTGACTGATTTAAAAGGGTGGTCTCATGAAGACAACTGCTTGTCATACTGAAGATAGTGTGTCAGTCTCCATCAATCTGGAAACCCAGAGCTATCTTACATGGCAATACATTTTTCCTTAAAAGGATTTTTCCCACGAACAATGTTCACTTTAACCACTAGATCTTGGAATATTAATAATTTCCACAATTGGATGTCTTTAAAAATAATGTTCCTGCGCTGAGATAATCTTATATATGTGCCCCTCATATGTACTGTGTAATGGCTGTGTCTGACCATACAGGGAAATGGTCTGATCATACCACATCTACTGGGCAGGGGAGGAATAAAAAAAAGTATACAGACATGACAGCACAGGATCACAAATAATTCTTTCTTTGAGGTAATTATTATTTAAAAACAGGCAGTGAAATGTTTTACCTCACAAAAAGAAACAGCTGTGATCCAGTGCTGTAATGTCTGAATACTCTTTTTTTCTTCCTCCCTGGCCCACGAGATGTGGTATGATCAGACCATGTCCCTGTACGGGCGGACACGGCCATTACACAGTACATAGCAGGCACATGCACCACTTCTGCTTTTCTCTCCAACTCCTGGTTTTGGCTTACAAATATTGAGGTAAAATACTCACAAAATACAGGTGTGCATGTGGCCTTAGTTGTCTGTTTTTCTCCTAAAGAGGTTAAGTGCACACATTGAGTATTTGATGAGTTCTTTACCTCAGTAGTTTACCTCAGTCCTTTACCTCAGTCCTTTACCTCAGTCCTTTACCCCAGTATTTTACCTCAGTATTTTACCTCAGTATTTTACCTCAGTTCTTTACCTCAGTAGTTTACCTCAGTTCGTTACCTCAGTCCTTTACCTCAGTCCTTTACCTCAGTCCTTTACCTCAGTTTTTTACCTCAGTTTTTTACCTCCATGTTTTACCTCAGTTCTTTACTTTATTTCTTTACCTCAGTCCTTTACCTTAGTTTTTTACCTCAGTCCTTTACCTCAGTCCTTTACCTTAGTTTTTTACCTCAGTCCTTTACCTCAGTCCTTTACCTCAGTAGTTTACCTCAGTTCGTTACCTCAGTCCTTTACCTCAGTCCTTTACCTCAGTCCTATACCTTAGTATTTTACCTCAGTCCTTTACCTCAGTTCTTTACCTCAGTTCTTTACCTTAGTAGTTTACCTCAGTAGTTTACCTCAGTCCTTTACCTCAGTCCTTTACCTCAGTCCTTTACCTCGGTTCTTTACCTCAGAATTTTACCTCAGTATTTTACCTCAGTCCTTTACCTCAGTTTTTTACCTCCATGTTTTACCTCAGTTCTTTACCTTAGTTCTTTACCTTAGTCCTTTACCTTAGTTTTTTACCTCAGTCTTTTACCTCAGTAAAAGTAACACTCAAAAAACTCATCATATGAACAACAATGGGTATTTCACATATAAGCGAATAGCATGTTTTTCTTACATAGCTTTTGAGGAGGATTTTAAAGTGGATGCACTTTAAAATTCTTCTCAAAAATTGCTTCAAATTCCCTTTAATTGCTAAATTCAATGGAAAAATGTATTTTGCTTTTCATATGATGAGATTTTTAGCCCTTTTTTTGCCAATGAGGTTTTGAAAATCTCAGCACAGAAAAAAATGAGCGATATGATACTTCTTTGCTTCCTGGAAAGTCCAAACTTGACAAAAAAGGTTGAAAAACTCTGCGAAAAAATGCTTCAGGAAATAAAAAAACAGTTAAAAAAAATCCTTTTGAAAAATCAATTGGTTTTACTGCCTTCAAAAAATTCTCTGCGTACCTAAGCCTGTAATAAATTCTAATCAAAAATCTGAAAAATCAGCCAAAATGAAATTTTATTAATAGAAAATTGTAAGTTGCTGCAAGTGTGGCAAAAAAACCCAAACAATTTCCAATAAACATTTGTTCTGCTTGCCATTTACTCTGAATGGGAGGAATTCTTCTGTGACATGTTTAAGGGTTTTAGCATAGACAACCTGCCTCAGCATTTCATCTGGATATAGTCCTGGTCTGGATTTGACTTTGCCAGTAAAATGTCTTTTCTCTTTGTGCTGTCCTGTGGTAGATTTCCCAGAATCATTGTCGGATTGCAAAACCCAAAACATTGCAGAATAATGGAAGCGCTTTACTTTGCTTTTCAATTGTTGTTTTGTATACTCTCAATTCACTGGCGGACACAAACAGAAAATGGCACCTGTGGAAGAACAATATATGGGCCCTTTGTAGCCCAATAATTCATCAAAAAGCAAAATTGTACCTCCTTTTGGAGGTAGAAATGAGCCCCCTTACCTCTTGGGCCCTTGTGCGGCCGCACAGGTTGCACCAATGATATTTCCGCCCCTGTCTCAATTTCCAAAAAGAAATGATGACATTTTCACAACATGAAATGGTCACAAATTCCCAAGTCTCTTGGACAGATTTATGAAAACTGTTCCAAAAAAATTAAACATTTTTTGCCCAAAGTATCCAATCACAGCACAACTATTGACAGCGGCGCATGCACGGGAGGTGGGTGAGGCGTCCCTGCTCCTATGCATGTGCAGTGGGGCCTTGCGGCTGGCCTCCTCGCGGCATCTCGGTTAGCAGACAGCGCATGCGTCACCTAGGGGGATGACGTATGCGGAAGTCAATGACAGCGGGCATTTAAAAATCGGCGCTCAGAGAGAGAAAACACAATTCTCCCTCCCTAAAGAAGCCACACATGGGATTCTCTATTTCCCTGGCGAAACGCGCGTCGGTGGGTGTTGGGGGAACTTTCCTTCTCCACGACACTGATGCTTGCCACTACTTATATGCACTAGGCACTTTAGATTGGTATGTTTGGGAAACTGTATTGAGATATGTGTCCTTTGACTTGCACTTTACAACAGAATATTCCTTGGGGAATTATTTTGAGATATTACCCTTATACATAATTATTTCCTAGGTATGTGTTCATTTTTTGAGGAATACGCACTTTTTGCTCATGCTTGATGTATAATCGTGACCTTTATGATATTTACCAATAGAATGTCTTTGTGCCATATTATTATACGCTATAACTTCTTTAGACATATGTGTCCCTCCATATGTTTTATATCACATTTGTTGTTTTAACATGTGTGCCATCACTTTTTGCATAAAAAATAAAAAATGTTAAAACACATATAACTGTTATGATCCGGAACCATGGAAGACCACCATAAATCACTGGTAAAAGGTGACAAGAGCATTGGCAACTAATCTGGCCATCATCCCCTTACTAACCATCAACACTAGAAGTAGCCGAGGGGTGAATTAACATCCTGTGCACCGCGAACCCAGCCGGAGAACTAGCTATCCTAAAGGTAGGAAAGATGAATAACTCTCTGCCTCAGAAAATAGATAAAGAATAGCAAGCCCCCCACATGCAAAACTGCGGTGATATAGGAAAACACAATACACAGATAGATGATAGGATTAGCAAAAGGTGAGGCCCTACTGACTAAATAGGACAGGACAGGAAAGGGACTGATGGTGGCCAGAGAAAAATCCTACAAAAATCCAAAAACCTGATAGTAAAAAAAGGCCCTCAGATCACTAGATCTGAACTCCGTCCTATACCAGGCACTCTTGTCATACCAATGAACAGAAAGCAGGAATCATTACAAATTCAAGAAGAAACAAACACATGGACTTATAGGAGCAATACTCCAAACATAGCTGCAGGGAGCTTCCCAGCTAAGCAACTGAGAGGGAAGATCCCTGCATGAAAATAAACTGACTACAACCACAGCAAATGACAAACTCAGATAAGAGCTAAAAGAAGCAAACAATAACTAAAGCGCAAAGCACTTATCTGGGGTAGATGTGGTCAGGAGCAGGATGAAGCAGGCTGAGGAACAAGGAACAACTGACATCTGGCATAGCCTGCTATCAGATCAGGGTTTAAATAGGCAGAGAGTTAGCAATGGAAACGCCCATAGCTCAACACACCTGGTCTTTGACCAAACCATTCCTGGCCACAAGAGGGAGCCTCACAGCAGCTAAAGCATAACTGACATTCACAACATATAACTCTTGTTCTCCTGATTGTATATCTCAATATATGAAGTTTGTGTATGCGGTGGGGTGACCACAATTTGGCACCCATCCGCAAATATGGTATAAGGAGATCTGCTTATTTAAAAATAAATTTTGAAAAACTCAAACTACAAATAGAAAGCTTTGAAGTGATTGGTTGTTACAAGTAAACTACTAGTAGTAAAAAACTTTAGAAGCGCTTAAACCCCTAATTTGTTGTTATTCAGCAGCAAGGCAGTAGCAATAAACCCTCCAATTCCACCCATCCGATTTTGGAGTGAAATTGCTGCTTGCTTCATTTTTTTTTTTGCAGATTCTGTCAGTGAAAAAAAATCAGCCATCAGCACTGCTTCCATTAAATAACTGTAGCACCCCTGAACCGCTCAGCACACTACTAGGTACTGTATCCTGACAATGATGCAGGGCCTACCCCCAGGGACCTGGAAGACCAGTGCCGGTACCACCTAAACACATACCATCCCCAGTTTCCCACTCCCAATTAGGGATGACTAACTAGTCCGGGACCCAATGGATGGCCACCAAGAGGCGGAGCCAGTCCAGTCCACTAGAAGGCAACCCGGTGGGAGGGGACAAAAAGGGGACAGACACTCAGACAGCAGGGAGCCTGGTACTGACAGTTGAAGGGGAAGGACGTGTCTCCAAACGGGGTAGTGTAACGGTGACCCAGGTGGCAAAGGAGAGTGGTTGCCAGGGAGGGTACAGCCAGGTACCCCTGAAACCTGACAAATATCTGCACAGTGAGAGGCCCTTCACGGACCTCACTGACCCAAGAATCCGGGGGCACCAGCAATAAAGATTGAGCCAGGGACCGTAGCAGAACACCGACCCTACAGGGTTTGCACTGCCCGCCGTACGGACGAGAGACTGCCAACAGATAGTAAGAGACCCACAAACGCTCCAGGCTCCCATCCACTAATGAGAGGTGTCGGGGAAAGAGACTAACAGGTCACCACACCGGCACTGGGACAAAAGGGACCAGGGGTCTGAACCAGCCGTCCTCAGAGCCACAGCTCAACATCACTGTGAGTAAACAGAAGTTGCACTGCATCCCCATCGTGTGGTCTCCCTTCTTTCTGCGACGGATCCCTCCATTCACTCCCTGGGGCCTGGCCCTACTTGCGGAGGGCCAACCATCCAGGCTGCCACCACCATCAGCCCCAGAGGTAACAGACTGTGCAGCGGCGGTTCCATCACCATAACCGCAACCCGCAAGTGGCATCACAATACAAACTCTTTCAACTCCCCTGTATATATTCCCCATTAAAAAGCATCCCCAGGGTCACGGAAGCGGGCATTGGCCATTATACAACCGTGACACAGCATCCCCTTACGTATACGGCCCGGGACCGAGTACCCCATAGGCCTGGGCTACACATAACATTGATCCGAGTGCTATCCAATACAAAATCAGATTGCACTCGTCCGATGTATATGGTGGGAGTGAGCCGTAAAGTTTGATATTAAAAATATTTTATCAAAGATTTTATCCCAATCAGAGAGTTTTTACAGTCAGATGTCTTAAGGGTATTCTACATGCTTTTATTACATTTTTCCCCATATTTTGAAAGGCATTTTCTTTTACAATTGATGTATGAGGGCTGACTTTTCTCTTTAAATATAATAAATTTGTCTGAAGGTCTGCTGATTCTTTCGTTCCATTTACAAGCTATCATATTCTTTTTATTTTGCGCCAAAATCAGCATTTATCATGTGACTTGTTGGCGAATTTGGTGCAAAGTCCGTTGGCATAGAAAATTCCCCCAAAAAGTGACTTTAAATATTTCCGTGTTAATAACTTACCCCCCAAATGTTTACAGTTTGGGGGGAAATTGATCTCTCTCTATCTTAGTTTTTTGCTGTGGGAAAAAAAGGAACAACATTTGGCATAAAGGATATTTGTATAAAAATGTGGCACTTTTTTGCCTTTTTGCACTGGCCCTATCTCATTTCTAAAAGTGAGGGGGGCTAAGCAAAGAACGTATGGCCAATCGCAGAGCAACATATTTACTAAATGGATTTCACAAAATTGACAAAAATTGTAGCTAAAATCTAGTTCGGCTCATAACTGGTGGAGATTTTATTTTCTGGCACACTCACACCGAGAAGATAGTCCAAATCTGATAATGAGAGGCATCAACAGGATGTATAAAGGGGGCTTTACACGCAGCGACATCGCTAGCGATATCGCTTGTGAAAGCACCCGCCCCCGTTGGTTGTGCGTCACGGGCAAATCGCTGCCCGTGGTGCACAACATCGTTAGGACCCGTCACACGGGACTTACCTGCCTAGTGACGTCACTGTGGCCTGCGAACTGCCTCCTTTCTAAGGGGGTGGTTCGTGCGGCGTCACAGCAGCATCACTAAGCGGCCGCACAATAGAAGCGGAGAGGCGGAGATGAGCGGGCGTAACATCCCGTCCACCTCCTTCCTTCCTCATTGTGGATGGCCACAGGTACGGTGTTGTTCCTCGTTCCTGCGGTGTCACACGTAGCGATTTGAGCTGCCGCAGGAACGATGAACAACCAGCATGCTGCAACAGCAACGATTTTATGAAAATGAACGACGCTAACACTTGCTCGGAGCTGTTGCACACAACGACGTCGCTAACGACGCTGTATATGCGTCACGGAATCCGTGACCCCAGTGATATATCGTTAGATATGTTGTTGCGTGTAATGGGGCCTATAGATTAGAAAATCTTCAACAACACAAGATTTATATTAAAAATCATAATCTATATAGTTTTGGTTAATATATTTAAAGGGAACCTGTCACCAGATTTGGCCTCTATAAGTTGCACCCACCACTAGTGAGCCCTTATATACAGCATTCGAGAATACTGTATATAAGAGCCCAGGCCGCTGTGTAGAATGTAAAGGATACTTTAATACTTACCTAGGGGGTGGTCCGGTCCGATGGGTGTCTGGTACGGTGCCTCCTCTCTGCTACTATCTCTGTCTTCCTTCTAGGTCCTGTGCAGGCGCACTTTGATCTGCCCTGCTGAGGGCAGATTAAAGTACTGTAAAGCGCAGGCGCGAGAAAAGGTTAGAGACGGCCTGCGCACGCACAGTACAATACTTTGAGCAGGGCAGATCAAAGTGCACCTGCGCAGGATCTCAATAACATCTAGTGTGGCTGGTGTAGGACGTGTCATGCACACAGGCCTCAGCAGAAGGAGGACAGAGATCACCGCAGGGAGGAGGCGCCGAACCGGAGAGCAGCGGCACCCATCTGACTGGACCACCCCATAGGTGAGTATTATGAAAGTGTTTTTTACATTCTACACAGCGGCCTGGGCTCTTATATACAGGATTTTACAATGCTGTATATAAGAGCTCACTGGTGGTGGCTGCAGCTCATAAGGGAAAAGCCTGGTGACAGATTCCCCTTTATTATCTTTTCATGTGTAGAGTAGACCACTACTTTTTCTGCCATCAAGAACATCAATCATTGCCACATAAATAGCGGTGGACACCACGTCATACCTGACTATGCCAGTTGCCAAGTTGCTATACCTTCTGAGGACCCCCTGCACGCACACTGATGAAGGTCTTTGACCAAAACGTCTGTGCTTGTGCTGGTCCTACAAGTTCTTCTCAGTAAAAGACCACTATTCACATTTATCTTGAGTGCCAAGTTTCTACATCTACTTGAGACGGTTTTGGACCCTACTTGAGCACCAACCCCAGAGGTGCTGTGTGTATATCAACTAATTTGCTGACTAGAGTCTCAGATGCTTCTCTCAATCTATAAATTCGGTTGGCATGTAACAAATTATATACATGCATTCACACGATCACCCACCAACTCACACTGTGAAGACAAGGGAATCATGACAGTGTGCGCATTATGGACTGTCACAGTTCGTCAGTCTGCAGTAACATAGTTTCTACGGGGGAATGTTTCCCCTTGTGGAGAGTGGAAACCTGTGTAAGGAGACTTGGAGGCCATTCAATGCTCAACTGGGGAATTAAATATGCAAGTATCGCCTTCAGACAGAAAAGGATTGGAACTCAAGCACCATCTATTGAATGTAACAATCCTAAATCAATATCAACCCATTAACTTGCTTTGCCACATGACTTAGAATAAGGAGCCAAACCAGACAATCCATCTGCAGATACATGTTTGGCAGTGTTTGACCCTCATCAGTGCAAAATAGGAGAGCTGATTTGGCTAGGTGACTGGGGCTCTGAGAGTTAAACGATTCTTCATGTGGAGAGTGCCAAGCCAACGTAAGGAGACTTTTAGGTCATGAGATGCTTCTTTGAGAAATTAAATATGCAAATAGTCTCTTTAGACAGGAAGAAGACCTGAACTCTAGAGCTACCTATTTGATGTAGTTCCATAGATTGACTGTAGACATTTTTTTCAGCTCAGAAAACCCCTTTAAGGAGGTTACCTTTAAAAGAAATGCTATATGTCTTTGACATAAAGTCAGGGTCTGTGTTTCTCTATGATACTACCCTAGAAAATACAAATGCAAGTAGCAAAGCCGACCTGACTGAAGGGATCTGGGCTTGATTAATAGTGAACATCACTTGATCATCTCACATTCAATCACGATGACACACTGTTTGGCCGGTAAACCAGCTTCTGTACGGTGTCTGTAGTTTAAGCCAAGTATCTGAATAATTCAATTGACTTTAACAGACAAGGGTGGTCCTTCCTTTTAAGTCCAAACTACTCTGTCCTTCAGATTATGTCTACTTGGACCTTTTAACTTACTTCCTAATTTTTTGGTATGGATGATCAACTATACGTTAGATCTAAACAAGACAGATAACAGTTTAGTAGCTGATTAAAGGGGTATTCCCACCTTGTAGAATATTCCTTGGATACACCTTCACTTTACAATTAGAGAGGGCCTGACTTTCGAACTATCATGGGAATGACTTTGCCAGAATGGAGAGACTCGCGATAGGTCAGCTGCGGTGTAAGGTTTCCATGCTGGACTGGTGTCTTTCTCAAGGTCAAAAAACAAATGTTTTTTTTAAGATTGAGAAAGATGCCGGTCCGGTGCCAACACTTGATGAGTACTAATGATGGGTGAGCGTGATCTGCACTTGATTGATTATCAGGGTGCCTTGGTACTCGCGGTGCTTGGCCAAGTATAGCGGGTGCTCAGATGTGTCCTTCATGAAACATCAAATACAAAGCGCCGTTTCCCTTCAATTAATGGTGCACCCCAGTGATAGCCACTTGCAGTCTCTGAATGGCTGTCATTTAGAGGTAAAAACAATGTTTTTGGATGTAGTGTGTCCCCGTCAGAGCGTCTGACCTACTCGACTTGAGTAAAGAGCACTCGAAAATTGTAGTGTATGCTCATGATTACAAACGCTAAGCACTGGAGTGCTCGCCCATCACTAGTGAGCACTTGAGCGCTCGCCCATCACTAGTTGGTACTTATAACAACCTTATTTGAAGCTTGAAGGCTTCTCATTTCCCTGCAGGCCACCTAACGTGAAGCTCTCCATTCTGGTAAGAACAGATCTGGAAGATATCTCCTCCAACCACAGGGCAGCAACAGCAGATATTGACAGTTGAACAAATGTTGTGTCTTCACACAACACCAACAGATTAGCTCAACAACACCCTCAGTTGTGTTCTTTTTTAAACGGTTCTGCCCTATTGTGTGCACTTTTGCCCCTCTCTAGAGTTCTTCATTATTGGAATGAAGGGGCTGCAGCACTACATTCCCTTTGTTCCTTTCTTAAGTTTTCCCTGAACTCCTGGACACTTGTGTTCCTTGCAGAACAGGGAAAAATGTAAAGACGCCACAAGGCTACATCATTGTTGTGGACCTCCTGATTGTTGAGTGTCTCAGAGGTCAGTCTGTTAAGGTGAACTCTTAATCAGAGGTCAATGGCTGCCTGCTGCCTGGCCTAATTGGTGTGGATCGAGTGCATGCTTAAAAAATGACATCAGACACACAGCTGGATATTCATCTTTCCTTGATCGAGGTTGGCTCAGAACTGAGAGATTTATTTAGGAACATGCTTTTATAAAAACTAGGAAAAGGGGCATGGTCATCCCTACAGTGGGCATATTTGGATGTGTCCATTGGTCACTGGGTTGAACAATGTGTTAGTCCATGAGCTGATTGGTGGGCGTCATCATAGGCGGGTCTATGACGTCATTGGCCGTCATAGACCCGCCAATGACGTCATAGACCCATGGTGATGCTGTTGGGAGGGTCTATGTCATTATCTGGTGGATCCATGGTGATGGGAGGGTCTATGATGTCATCGGTGGCCATCTTAGTTATATCTGAAAACCTGGCTCATGTAAAACAAATTGACACATTTCCCACAGTCTCCTGTCAAGGGGTTAATTAAGTATTTGATCCAATGGCTCTTCTCAACAAGTCTACCACAATCATAAAGTGATATATCTTAGTAAAATGCCAACAATTTACCAGATGAGAATAACCCCTCAAAAAGTTATTCCTATCTTGGCCTTTTATGTTTGTGATGTGATTTAATCCATTAAGGCTCCAACAAGTGGATGTGGAGCTACGAACACAATCAAGAGAGTCTATGTTTTTGTAACTCTCACAGAAATGATTGAGAATTACAGAAACAACATAACTCAGATACTCTGCAACTCCACCTCTAGTAGGTGGAGCCTGGATCGAGTTTTTGGCATTTTAGCCATCAAATGGGACCTGTAACTTGCTCAATAAAAATTGTTAAAAACCTTTTAAAAATCCCTGAGCTACTTTAGCAACTTTTTTTTTCATTTTGCGCTGCGTTACTCCATTGCAGAGATATCCACATTTGTTACTTTTGGAGCTCAATATGTGAAATTTCTGCTTTGCAGTCTTAGCTTGGAGTCTTCTCTGGTGGGCATGAGCTTTCATCCCATCCTCTCAAATAATGCCGATCACAGTTTGACAGCTGTACTAGCAATTTGGCAGTCTTAAATTGGCAGCATTTGGGAGGGAGGAGTGCCTAGAGAGGGAGGGGTGCGCAGTTGGACTGCATACAGAGATTTTACATACAGCGCTTCAAAAGCAACAAATGTGAATGTCTCTCCAATCGAGTGACGAAACAGAAAAAAGTGTCAGATTCAAAGGAGCGCAGATATTTTTGTAATTAATTTAACTCAATTTTTTGGAGCAAGTGGCAAGTCTTCTTTAAACGCTGAGATGGGAACTACCCTTTAGGCAGACAAGGGTATGACATCTGTTTTTCAAGTGGATCAAATCAAAATTGTTACAAATAGCTTTAAAAGGTCAAAGTTCCATCCATATCTAAACTATTTGTAGATGTTCACACTCTTATTGATTCTTGTCCTTGATTTTTTTTTATGTTTATGTTTCTCCAATATTGGAGGAGACTTTTGGCAACTTATGTGGTCACACTCAGATTTTCCTACGATCACATGAAAAAATAATAGCATCCAGTTTGGTCCAGACTAGTGCACGTAAATAGCAGACACCTATTGCCATGTGGATGAGAGCCCATATTTTTCATATGACCATCTGAACCGGTCTTAAACAAATTGACCTTCTCTTCTCATTTTTTTAACACTTTTGTTACCTATTGTATTGGAAAAACCCTGAGTCTTTGGATTCTTTAGGGTCAGCAAGGACCTTGATGGTCCCCTTTGCTGCGCAGGTGTTAACAGGTCGGCTTGGAGCTCTTTTCTGTCCTAGGGTCCTGTACCTCGTCGGTGCGTAGTTCCGAGAGTACTCCACCATACTCCACCGGCAACCACTTCGCCTGGGTGCCAGGTCACCGTCAACCCGAGTCAGGACGTTGCTCAGTCACACCTTCACACTTCCACTGTCAACTCTCGACTCCCTACTCTCTGCAGTCTGCCCCTCCCACCTAGTCAACTAGTGGACTGAAGTGGCTCCATCTCTAGGCGGCCATCCATTGGTCCCACCCTAGCTAAGTACCATTGTATGGGGGATTGTTGGGAAAAACTGGGATTACCTGGGTTTTTGTTGTTACTAGCACTGGGTTTCTGGGTCCCTAAGGGGGTAGGCCCTGCATCCTTGTGGGGATGCAGAATCTTGTAGCACCCTGATGGCTTCAGGGGCGCTACAACTGTGTATGACAATCTAATATATAAAGCTGAATGTGTGTGTGTGTTTGTGTGTGTGTGTGTGTGTGTATGTCCGAGATTGGCATCTGCACCGTCGCAGTTACAGCCACAAAATTTTGCACACTCACACTTCTGGACCCCGAGAGCGTCATAGGCTATGTTTCGAGGGGAAATATTAACCCCGCGCTTTACAGTTATTCGCCAAAAACCTGCCTCCATTAAAGCGAATGGAGCTGGGAGCCACAGTGCAGCCAGAACTTCAGAAGAATGCGCAGCCACGCCCTTATATGGAATGTTGGCGTGTCACAATGCAGCCAGGGAAAGAGACAGACACAGACAGGGAAAGAGGCAGACACAGACAGAGTAAGAAACAGACATAGACAGGGTAAGAGACAGCCACAAAGAGACAGACAAAGAGACAGACTGACAGGGAAAGAGACAAACAAGGAAAGAGAGGGAAAGAGACAGAGGGAAAGAAAGGGAAAGAAAGGGAAAGTGACAGACAGGGAAAGTGACAGACAGGGAAAGTGACAGACAGGGAAAGTGACAGACAGGGAAAGAGATTGAGTCAGACGGAGAAAGAGATTGAGACAGACGGAGAAAGAGATAGACAGGGAAAGAGACAGACCGACAAAGAGATAGAGAGAGACAGAGAGATATATACAGAGGGGGAGACAGACAGAGAATGGGAGAGAAACAGAGAGACAGTTACTATCCCGGGCAGCGCCGGGTGCTATGTTGGGAGGCAAAATTTTAACCCTGCGCTTTCCAATTTACCAATCAATTTTGCCCCTATCTACATAATGGGGAAAAAGTGAAACGAAAAGTGTTGGGGGAAAATTGACAGCTGCCAGATGTGAACAAGGGGCACTTAAAGAATTAGAGCGATGGCGCCAAAGAGTATATACCGTACAGTTGCTAAGGTGGGGCCCCGACATGGGATACTCACCACACTCGGGGATATGAACACACACACAAAATGCGCCACACACTACCACGTGCTTGAACACATATAACACAGCACACATCTCACCACACATACACCAACCTCGCCACATAATCGCCCTAAACACACAAGTCTGGTATTATCCTTCAAAAATAAAAATCTGATTAATAAGCAGCCAAACTACAAGAACAATAAATGTACCATATAGGAAATACGGCAGCTGTCAGTCACATGACCTGTCTATTATGTGTATGTGTGAGCTAATATATACTGTCAGGGGGGAGGGCTTTCTGTTGCCTGGAGATTTATCAGGCTGCCAATAGCAACCAATCACAGCTTAGCTTCTATTTTGCTACAGTTAATTAATCTGAGCTCTGATTGGTTAATATAGGCAACAATTTAATAATTACATTTCTATCTATTTGTTTTGTGGTTTTTGTGTGCAGAATACATTTTTGTTAACACATTCTATTTTGTTAACAGCGGTTATTAACCCGGGTGAAGCTGGGTAGTACAGCTAGTATATATATAAAGCTGAATGTGTGTATGTGTGTGTGTAGGTATTTATGTCCTGGATTGGCATCTGCACTGTCGCAGCTACAGCCACAAAATTTTGCACACTCACACGTCTGGACCCCAAGAGCGTCATAGGCTATATTTTGAGGGGAAATTTTAACCCTGCGCTTTAAAGTTATTCACCAAAAAACCTGCCTCCATTAAAACGAATGGAGCTGGGAGCCACAGTGCAGCCAGAACTTCAGAAGAATGCGCAGCCACGCCCTTATATGAAATGTTGGCGTGTCACAATGCAGCCAGGAAAAGAGACAGACACAGACAGGGAAAGAGGCAGACACAGACAGGGTAAGAAACAGACAGACCGGGTAAGAGACAGACACAAAGAGACAGACAAAGAGAAAGAGACAGACTGACAGGGAAAGAGACAGACAGGTAAAGAGAGGGAAAGAGAGAGACAGGTTAAGAGACAGACACAGACAGGTAAAGAGACAGACACAGACAAAGAGACAGACACAGGGAAACAGACAGACAGGTAAAGAGGGGGGAAAGAGACAGACAGGGTAAGAGACAGACAAAGACAGGTAAAGAGACAGACAAAGAGACAGACACAGGGAAAGAGAGAGGGAAAGAGACAGACAGGGAAAGAGAGGGAAAGAGACAGACAGGGAAAGAGACAGACAGGGAAAGTGACAGAGATAGATAGACAGACAGGGAAAGAGATTGAGACAGACGGAGAAAGAGACAGACAGACAAAGAGATAGAGAGAGAGACAGAGAGATATATACAGAGAGTGAGACAGACATTATAATTACATGTATATCTATTTGTTTTGTGGTGTTTGTGTGCAGAATACATTTTTGTTAATACATTCTATTTTGTTAACAGCAGTTATTAACCCGGGCGAAGCCGAAACAGACACAGACAAAGAGACAGAGACAGACACAGGGAAACAGACAGACAGGGAAAGAGAGGGAAAGAGACAGACAGGGAAAGAGAGGGAAAGAGACAGACAGGGAAAGAGAAAGTCAGGGAAAGTGACAGAGATAGATAGACAGACAGGGAAAGAGATTGAGACAGACGGAGAAAGAGACAGAGACAGTCAGAGACAGACAAGGAAAGAGACAGACAGACAAAGAGATAGAGAGAGAGACAGAGAGATATATACAGAGGGGGAGACAGACATTATAATTACATTTATATCTATTTGTTTTGTGGTTTTTGTGTGCAGAATACATTTTTGTTAATACATTCTATTTTGTTAACAGCAGTTATTAACCCGGGCGAAGGCGGGTAGTACAGCTAGTATATATATAAATATATACATCCTTCGTTGAATTAAAGAATTTTACTACTTTCCTTACCCATGCCTAGACAGTATCAAAGCCAACAAGATTGATTTAAAGGGAACCAACCAACGGGATTTTCATACATAAAGTAAAGCCAGTGCTATACTGGTGCTAGGATGCTGAATGTAACCATACCTTTTGCTCTGAGATTGGATGTTTTATTTTAGAAATATGTGCAAGTAAAGTTCCAGCAGTGCACTGTTATGTGATTGACAGGTGCAACAGGAAGGGAATATGTGGGTCGGATCTTGCTATCTATGCTTGCCCCTCCTCCCTGCGCCGGAATTAAAATCTATTATGGCAACAGGGGAAAAATGCCAGGCAGGCAGACAGGGGTGGGAAGAGATAGCAAGATCCGACCCACGTATTCCCTTCCTGTTGCACCTGTCAATCAAATAGCAGTGTATGGCTGGAACTTTACTTGCCCATATTTCTGAATCTCTGAACAAAACCTATGCTTACATTCAGCATCCTAGCGCCAGTATAGCACTGGCTTTACTTTATATATGAAAATCCTGCTGGTTGGTTCCCTTTAAGAAGTGGCTAATATTAAATTTGGCACGTGCACTGTTTTTATTTTTTTTCTACAATTGTGCAATTAAATTCTAAAATGTCTAAAGATGGGGTTAATACCAGGAATATATCAAATGTAAATGCTGCTTGATAAACACCCCATGCCTTATTGTTTTTGCATCTTTTCAGCGTTAACACAGCAGCTTTGTCAAGCTCAAGTGGAGATAAATACATGCAAAGATGCAAATAAGACAGACTCATGGTCTTGGACTCACATTTTACACTGTTGTTTCTAGAAACGCATCAGTTCTTCTAGCAGGACGAGCAGAGGATAGGTTCTTCAAACTGTGCAGATGACTTTAACATGCAAATCTGCAAACGCGCCCAACAAGACAAGTGCGTTAAAATATAGATATAGAAATATTATCAACCTCCTATTGTTAGGGTGAATACTAGCTATGTGCCCTAGTTGCCTGCTCCTGGCGTAATGGATATGGATTAAGTGCATGCGTGAAAGAATTGACACCAAAGAGTCAGATGTGAATCTCTCCTTGATGAGAGAATGGCACGACTTCAACTGCCTTTATTTTAACAGAGCTCCTGCTTATATAAACAAGGAAAAAAGGCGTGGTTAGTTCTACAGTGAGAATGCTCAAATGTTTCCACTAGAAGTGGGTTGGTCCATGAAGTCATCAGTAGGTTTGTCCATGACGTCATCAGTGG
The DNA here is from genome assembly GCF_048569485.1 of Anomaloglossus baeobatrachus. Taxonomy (NCBI): domain Eukaryota; kingdom Metazoa; phylum Chordata; class Amphibia; order Anura; family Aromobatidae; genus Anomaloglossus; species Anomaloglossus baeobatrachus. The sequence continues at coordinate 53,891,977 of NC_134362.1, forward strand.
GTTGGTCCATGAGGTCATCAGTGGGTTGGTCCATGAAGTCATCAGTGGGATGGTCCATGAGGTCATCAATGGGTTGGTCCATGAGGTCATCAGTAGGTTTGTTCATGACATCATCAGTGAGTTGGTCCATGAGGTCATCAGTGGGTTGCTCCATGAGGTCATCAGTGGGTTGGTCCATGAGGTCATAACTGTGTTGGTCCATGAAGTCATCAGTAGGTTGGGCCATGACGTCATCAGTGGGTTGGTCCATGAGTTCATCAGTGGGTTGGTCCATGAGGTCATCAGTAGGTTTGTCCATGAAGTTATCAATGGGTTGGTTCATGAGGTTATAAGTGGGTTGGTCCATGAGGTCATCAGTGGGTTGGCCCTTGAGGTCATCAGTGGGTTGGTCCATGAGGTCATAAGTGGGTTGGTACATGAGGTCATCAGTGGGTTGGGTGTGGAGAACATGAAACTGCGGCGATCTTTAGATCTGTGTCACGTGTATGACCTGAACAGGCTTATGTAAAGTGAAATAATACACTTCATTGGTCATTTCCCACAATCCCTATGGCTTAAGTGTAATTAAGTATTTGATCAGAAGTCCTCCTTAAAGGCCCCGTTACACGCAACGACATCGCTAACGAGATGTCGTTGGGGTCACGGAATTTGTGACGCACATCCAGCCTCGTTAGCAACGTCGTTGCGTGTGACATGTACGAGCTACCGCTAACGATGCAAAATACTTACCAAATCGTTGGTTGTTGACACGTCGTCCATTTCCCAAATGTCGTTGCTCGTTTAGGACGCAGGTTGTACGTCGTTCCTGAGGCAGCACACATCGCTACGTGTGACACCCCAGGAACGAAGAACAACACCGTACCTGCGTCCTCCGGCAATGAGGTGGGCGTGACTTTCATGCGGCTGCTCTCCACCCCTCTGCTTCTATTGGACGCCTGCCGTGTGACGTCGATGTGACACCGCACGAACCGGCCCCTTAGAAAAGAGGCTGTTCGCCGGCCACAGCGACGTCACTAGGAAGGTATGTGTAACGGGTGTTAGCGATATTGTGCGCCACGGGCAGCGATTTGCCCGTGACGCACAAACGACGGGGGCGGGTGCTTTCCCGATGTCGCTGCGTGTAAAGCCCACTTAAGACTATAATAGGGAAGCAAAAACATGGTCTGAATTATGCAGAATGAAAAAGCTTCATCACATTGACGTATCTATGGTCTAATGACAACGAGGATTGTTTTCCAGATTGTAGAACAATGCAGTTCTTTATCTAAAACAGCCAAGAAATGCTGTTATGTTTGGAACCAAGAAGACAAATACATATCCGAGCTTCAATCAGAGATTAGTATGGGAATCAGAGGTAAGATATAAAATATAGGCACAAGTAAGGTACACACAGAGAGCTTCTTGTCTAGGAATATTTAATAGGACTTGTTGAAGGAGCTTTTTTTAAATTAATCTGTAGGTGCTCAAAGATCAGGATGAAAGAGAAGAAGCTTAGAATCCACAATGTGGGACATTCCGTGCAATGTACAGTCAGCTAAAGAAGTGATATTTGCATGAAATTATACACGGGTTAGTGCTGTATTTTTGGACTGAATTTTAATGCTTCGGTTTCCTGGGCTTTATGAAGGGATCTGTGCGGAGCAGCGTATTATTTTAACCGTGGAAAGCTTAGTTGAGTTAACAATCTGCTAATAATGTAGAACAGCTCTGACCAATTAGAAAGCCGCGGCATTATGCGTACTTATTTATTATTGTTATCACAGTGCACACAATTTTACACAGCGCTGAACACAGGATTTCTACAATAGTTTTGACCCCTAGGCTAAATTAGTTCGCCATGCACATCAACAGCAAGCGATGCTAACTACTTCTGCTACTGCTTCCTACATTAGGCAATGTCACCCTCACATACTGTACCTAGCAGTGACTCATCGCTCACATATAATGGACGTTATATATTCCTGATGGTCGCTATTTGTATATTTATAAATATATGTATTTTTATATATTCAGTATTCATTTCCAAGCACAAGAAAATACACACAAAGAAGATACAATTTTTCACTTTTGGCACAACGTCTGTCTTTGACGACACATTTTTTTCATCTTTAGCACCACTTTCTACACAACTGTCACACATGGTCTCAAGCAATGGAGACTTGTGCAAAAAAGCAGCATCCTTCCATGCATTACTGCTAGATGGTGACTTCAGTCTTATTTAGCCCAGACTGGTATTTTAAAGGGAACATGTCAGGTGCAATATGCATCCAGAACCACGAGCAGTTCTGGGTGCATATTGCTAATTCCTGCCTGACTGTCCCTGTATACACTAGCATAGATAAAGAGATCTTTAGTATTTCTAAATATCCTTTATGATATGTTAATGAGCACAGGGACTAGTCGCAAGGGCGTTAGTTCTCTTGGCTAGTCAGCCCCCTTAGCATGTAAGCACTCCCCTGCGGGCGTGCTAACAAGCTACTGAATGCTCAATGTTAGAGGCATGATCGTGCTCACCTCTCTGCAGCCACTGCGTCCAACTCCTGGATTTTGTCTTAGTGGATATGATCCCCGACTTTTGGCCATGCACACTATGAAGCCGAGTGTACGCGTCCTGGCTTCAAACTCGTGTAGTGCGCATGACCGAAAGTCCGGGATCATGCACACTGAGCCTAAAGGCCACCTTACATGCTGCGGCATCGCTAGCGATGTCACTAGCGTTCGCACCCGCCCCCGTCGTTTGTGCGTTACGGGCAATCGCTGCCCGTGGCACACAATATCGCATGTACGCATCACACCAACTTACCTTCCTAATGACATCACTGTGGCCGGCGAACAGCCTCTTTTTTACGGGGAAGGTTCAATCGGCATCACAGCGATGTCACACAGTGGGCCACCAATAGAAGCAGAGGGGCGGAGAGCAGCTGCATGAGCGTCACTCCCACCTCGTTGCCGGAGGACTCAGGTACGCTGTTGTTCGTCGTTCCCGGGGTGTCACACGTAGCGATGTGTGCTGCCTCAGGAACGACAAACAACCTGTGTACCAAATGAGCAACGATTTTTGGGAAACGAACAAAGTGTCAACAACCAATGATTTTGGCCACTTTTCGGATCGTTAGCGATCGCTGGTAAGTGTCACACGCAACGACGTCGCTAACAAGGCCGGATGTGCGTCACAAATTTCGTGACCCCAGCGATATCTCGCTAGCGATGTCGCTGTGTGTAAAGTGGCCTTTAGTCCAGCGTCGGACGCGATGGCTGCAGAAGTGAACGCGACCAAGCCTCTGATGCAGCACATTCATTACCATGTTAGTACGTCCATAGGGTTATGATTACATGCTAAGGGGGCCGACTAGCCAAGAGAACTAACACCCTTGTGACTAGTCCCTGGCCACGTTAGCATATCATATAGGATCTTTAGAAATACTTTGGCTAGAGATCTCTTTATCTATGCTACTATAGCCTGGGACGGTTAAGCAGGGATTAGAGATATGCACCCAGAACTGCTCGTGCTTCTGGGTGCATATTGAACCTGACAGGATTCTTTTAAGGTTTTTTCACCATGATAATATGGCCAGGAGGCAACTGCAACTTGATTTGAAGCGTCATGACTAATGCTAAGTGATAACTTGGTAAACCTAGAAAGGTCTTTGCGCCAATCTAGCTTGCTTTTCTACAATACAATTTCTTTATTATTGAAATTAAAAAATATCTAATAATATGTTTATTCAAGATGAGCAAAATTATGTAGTAATTTGGCTAAAGCTTCATTACTGCATCCTATGATGCTCCTTTCCATATAAATTTGGCCATTGGCTGTTAAATCTTTGCCGTGTGTACTTACAGATTATCAAAAGATTTGCAGGACCTTGGTCCATCTGTAGCGTGGTGCAGGGTAGTAGTCATGGGCAGGGTCTGCATCTTCTGAGCCCCAATACACTACATGGAAGAGGGGATCCTAACTGTGTGTGTGGGCTTTCACTAAGAAGGTGATACTCCTTTGCAGGCTGCATGATGTCGATGGCTTCAACTGGCTAGATGTTAATCAGTTCATCTAGAGAGACCACCAGTTCTTTAAAAATGTTATTTTACTCAACAGCAATTTGGTAACAACTATGTGCATAAAGTACAGGGCACATGTCTTCTCGTATATTTCGAGACACACTCTCTTCACTTCCTCTGTTTCACCTTCTACAACCTCCACTACTCTCGTCAGTTCCAACACAACCCAGCCTAGCACCACAGTACAGTCCATGAAAGTCATATTTTCTTCCCGCGGTTCCACATCTTCTCCCTCATAGAGGAATAACTTGCCAAAATGGCTTGAAGATTGTTGATGCTTAGGGAACTTCTATCCAGGGCATTCACTTCATTTCATGCTCTGCTCTATCTTGACTCATAACCTCATAGTCTCCTCCGGGCAACACTGATAGACATCCTCTCCCTGGACTTGTCTTCACTTGACCACTCGACCAGTTAGTCCTTCGGTAAGCTTTCTGACCTGTCTCCACCTTATAACTCTGTCTCTCGATTTTCTGTACTCGGGATCTCGCTATCATGGTCTTGGCTCTCTCTAGGGACACCAAAGTCAACTTCATGAGGCTTGCCACTAGCTTAGGTCTGCTTCTCTGTAACCCTCGGCCTTACATGAACTACCACCAGGAAACCATCATTTGTCTCTGCATTAGTCCTCCCGCTATGGGCTAGTCCCTGACACAACACTATATTTAACACTATAACACATATCACAATTCACATGACACATACTAACACTATAACACAAGATATAATACACATTACACTTTACATTATAGCAATAACATAAGTGGCTTCAAGGGGAAAGGACAGTATTTCCATGTTCTTACCCATCAGCCACATCAAGTGGCCCTTGGCAGCCAGACCATAGTCCTGCAATCGGTCCCCTATCTGCCAGCATCTTTTAGAGTAGACTCGACACTACATCATCATTGTGGCAAGACATGCATGACTTGCGTTGGACCTACTATTAATAAGATGCAACGGCCATCCTGCAGGTAGAAGAAGATTTGCAGGGCTTTGGTCTTTCAGCCAGAGACCACTAATGTAGTTGCTGGATCAAGGGTCTGAAAATCTCTAATTTCCTGTGTTACACCCACCATGGATTTTCCAAAAATATCTAGTTTTTTTCCTTAAGTATAATCATTAAGCATCCCTTAAATGAAGCAGTTTTGTGAGTTAGCCATTGTTATTGAGTATCTTTACTTACTATCAGCTTGAAAGTATATTTAGCTGGTTACTTTACCGGGAGCCTGTCTGCACAAAACGACTGTCCAAACCAAGCACATGGTTATTGCTCCACTCTTCGCATGGTTAGCAGTAGAGATGAGCAAACACGTGGAAGTTTGGTTCGGCGGGTGCAGTTGAACCGTACCTCTACGGGTTTTGACTTGACCCCAACCCCATTGGAAATCACTGATTAGCATTTGTGTCTCTGCCCACATACAGCCAGCCATAAGCAGAACACTTAAGGGTGGGTGAGGTTTTTCCATTTTTTTTTAGGGGGGGGGAGGGTTACACACTACATCCGATCATGTTGTTGTTACCCCTAGTGCAAGCATTCAAACACTGCAAGCGTCTCGCACTGGGCTGAGCACCGAGCGTACCGGAGCACAGCGATGTTCGAGTGAACGGTTAGCATATGTAAAGAACTCCAAACCCGAACTCTAATCGAAAACAGAACACCGAACACCAAACATTGGGTTCTCCCTTTTCTATTCAGCAGTTCAAGCAATGAGGCAGGCAGCATATATTGTTATAAACAGGTCAGATGTGTCTTGGAGGAGAAATGAAGACAGGAGTAGGGTGTTTTGAGTAGAGGGTAACATTTCGTCATATTACCAAAAATGGCAAGAACCAGGTTGAGCACAATCCTAACAATGGAAAATAATTTGTGACGACTAGAGATGAAAATAATGTCTTCATTTGCATAACAACACAATTAAAATAATTGACAGGTTCTGCAGAGAATTTTTCCTGTTTTTAGACACATTCTCCAGGCATAGAAGATACAGCAACGTTCATCTGTAATTAGTACAGCTCCAAATATTCTGCCAAAACTGGCTGGAAAATCAGCACATCATTGTTAGAAATCATAACCACAACATAAAAAGTATAAAAAACATCTCTTGCCATTGATCTGTATAAAAGATATTTAAAAAATATAATAACGTATGTTAATTTTATCATCACTAGCACCTATAAACCTATATTATTTCATAGGCCTCATTCAGACGTCACTGATTATTTTTGTCTTCATAAAAAGGGTCCAGTTTTTTCAAAATGGGCCAACTATGGTCAATCAGTGTTTCGTCAAAGAGTCAATTTCTACCATCCAAGTTTCGTTAGTTTTTTTTTGTATGCAACCAATAGCTGATCCAGCTTCTGGAGCTTCTCTTCGCAAACCATCAGTGAAAAACCTTCCTAAGAAGAAATCCGAGTTTTCACTAACTCATAGACTTGAATGGGTGACTTTGATCCATGACTGAGATAAAAAATGGACATCTCTCTGTTTTTTTCGGTTCCTAACACTTTGCCGACTGTAATGGCGGCATAGCTCTCTATTCAGATTGCAGATTTTCAAACTCTGCCTCTGCTGATGGTTTCTCTGGTGTCTGAGATCAACACAAACAAACTGAGGCATCGACCTGCTGTGTATGCTGATTCATAGGCAGGCTAGCAAGAGTTAATATTTGCTAGTCTGCTTGCTTCTTTAATCACATGTTGTAGGGAGACCTATTACATCTGCTCCCTTCCTATTTATGCTGGTTTAATCCTTCTACCTATGCCAGCTATAGTTTATAGTTAATAGTTTCTATGTTGGTCTGTGAGGTGTGGTGTCCCAGACTCTCTAGTAAAAGTTGTGTTTTAGTTGTGCTTCTTGCTTGTTGTTTTGTATCTTCCTTCCTGCTCTTGTTTTTCCTTCTGAATCTCTTATTGTCTTTACCTTTGTGTGTGCATACTGTGTGACAGAGTTATGTTTTTTCCTTGTCTATCTTTCTCAGTAGATTTCAACACAGTCCTGTTCCATCCCTCCCTGGGGGGGAGGTGGAATCAGATCAGGACTGGTCAGGAAGGAGACGCAGGCATCTCCACCATTAGGAGTATCCCTGAGGTTAGGGATAGCATAGAGCTTCTTTAGCTTGAGGGTCAGCTTAGAGCCCCAGTTGCCCGTTATCTTATAGTGATCATGACACATATACATTGGAGCAAAGTTGGAGGAACCCAACGATTTTTGGCAGGACTCTAGACTCTTGCTGAATTTTACTATCTGGTCCTTTTGTTCTACGGGGGATAAAGCATTGCCAGAGGTATCTGCCATCAGATTATACTCCCTTATTCCAAAGAAAACACATGCAAGTTCAGCTGAACCGAGCGTTCATGTGTATGTTGGAGTCAGGAGGAATAGCTGTTGGCTGAAACCAACAGCAGCAAACTTCCCTCGACTCCTGCAGAGTATGTAGGGATACCTCTAGGCTGAGGACTAGTCTGGCTCAGTGTGCAGCTCCTTGTAATCCTCTTCATTGTGGTTGGGTGCAGAAGCTGCCTAGTATTTACATGCACTAGTCTGTCACGGTCGTCTCTCTCCTTTAAGAGATTAGTGACAGGTTCTGGGTCTGAGTCTCACTTTACCTGATGAGACTCTGCTCTTTAAATGCAGTTTTCTTTCTTTTAGCTTAGAGAGGGTTAATCTCAGTTTGCTTTGCAGCAGCCTCAGACTCCTGATCCGATGTTTCCAGTTTGGACCACTCCCAGTCTCTTTACATACCCGCCGCAACCAGCAGAGGGTGCCGGTTATTCTTGATTCACTTGGATTCTGGTCATGGAGGAACTAGGAACTGCTGAAACCTCTCTTGAAGTTGCTGTGGTGGCTGCAGTCTTGGTGCTGACTGCAACAGTCTGTTGTGGTGTTTTCCTCTTGTGTGTCTTCCTTCCCCGGTGTCTTGTTCTAAGAGCAGTGGTGGGGCTAGTGTCCATCACCTACCTACTCCCTAGCCAGGGGCTATTGTAGGATCATCTCAGGGCTTCAGGTTCTGACTCGGTGACAGGTGAGGAATCTGTATAGGGACTGGTTAGGAGGGCAGAGTACAGGGGCAGGTAAGTGAGGAGGTGCCCATCTTTGCCCTCACTAGCGCTAGGGCCCACCGTTGGTAAAGGGCCCCCATAGTCTGAGCGTGACAAATTCGGAGCAGACTTGGATGTACCGTGATTTTTTCCATAGGAAATGGAGGTCCACGTGGAAAACATCTCGTGATGTTTGTACTCCATGCGCACACAGCACATGGACCGAAAATATATAAGTGTGCAGCTATAATCCCACATTTATAACCTTCTTCTTTTAGCCAAAGAGGTGTGTCCCGGGTACGGCCTGACCCAGAAGCGGTCGAACCGCTCGGATCCGGTCGCCGCCGCTTGGGTGGCTCGAGGGTCTCTAGACCCGGGGGCTCGGTGTCGCACAACGTCCCACAACCGGGGCTCCGACTCCTCTGGGTCCAGACCACCGTCTGCGACTTTGGCTGCTTCTCCTCTGGGAGCGCCAACTCCCAGCTTCCTCAGAGCTCCTCAGAGCTCGAGGGCTACCACTGAACTGACTTGTCACCTCCCACCTCCCTGCCTGACCCCTAGGTGGGCGGCCCTATTCCAGCTTAAGCAGCCCACTGGTGTGCCTGACAGGTGTGGTGCAAGGTGTCACTAGGATTTGTGAATGCTGGTGGAGGCAGTACTGCAAGATGGGGACCCAGAACCATGGGGGTTGAGTCCTGCACTGGAGATAAAGGGTGTGCAGTACCCTATGACAACCTGAGTAGTCCAGGGGCGTCACAGGTGCTGATAAGACATCCCCAAATCTGGTGATCTGCTCTGTAATCGAAGGATTGTCCATTTCTTTAAACACGCACCATATAACATTCCATTCCTCCTGCAGCAACTACTTCACATAACTATATGGCTGGTCAACATTTCCCGAGGATGTTGTCTTCTTGATTGCTCCCCTTCACCAGTTAGGCGGGCTTTGCACGTTGCGACATCGCAAGCCGATGCTGCGATGTCGCACGCAATAGTCCCCGCCCCCGTCGCAGGTACAATATCTTGTGAAAGCTGGCGTAGCGAAAATTATCGCTACGCCAGCTTCACATGCACTCACCTGCCCTGCGACCGTCGCTCTGGCCAGCGACCCGCCTCCTTATTAAGGGGGCGGGTCGTGCGGCATCACTGCGACGTCACACGGCAGGCGGCCAATCAGAGCGGAGGGGCGGAGATGAGTGGGATGTAAACATCCCGCCCACCTCCTTCCTTCCGCATAGCCGCCGGCGGCAGGTAAGGTGAAGTTCCTCGATGTGTGCTGCCGCAGGAGCGAGGAACAACATCGGACCGTCGCGTCAGCGTAATTATGGATTACGCCGACGCTGCACCGATGATACGATTACGACGCTTTTGCGCTCGTTAATCGTATCATCTAGGCTTTACACACTACGATGTCGCATGCGATGCCGGATGTGCGTCACTTTCAATTTGACCCCACCGACATCGCACCTGCGATGTCGTAGTGTGCAAAGCCCGCCTTAAACTAACACACAATGTAGTAAATAATTTATAACATTATTTCTAACAAATAATAATATAATTGTGGGTTATTTATGATTTTAGTTCTCCCATTTAGACTGTTCCAAGCATGAATGATTTTTTTTTCTACATCACGTTATTACATATTCTTTAAAATTTCTAATCTCCCCTGTGAGTGCACAGAGGGCTCTTCAGATTCTGAAAATGCATAAGTTTTCGCTTTCTTAAAAGATGCACCAGAGACGCTGGTATGATCAAAGGCATTTCATATGTTCCACATCACATACCAGATGAATGTTTTATTAGTCAGCCATAATGTCAAAGCCATGTATGTACGGTACCATCATGGGAACTGTTCTAGCCTTGCCTTGTTTTGGAAAAAAAAATCCTAAGGTATTTTTCCAGGATTTGTATCATTTTGTAGGTTTGTTGACTTAAAAGCAGAGAAATAGGTGATCCGAATTATGATGTCCACATTTGTAGAAAAAAAAATGTCCAAAATCGTAACTCTAAATAGAGAAAGTAAATGTGACGTTACAATCTTAGGCCCCCTTCACACGTCAGTGATTCCGGTATGTATGACGTCCGTTTTCATACATACCCGAGACATACGCAGATCCATTAAAATCAATGGGTCTGTGCGCATATTAGTACCGTGTGTCTGTATGGAGAACACGCGTGTCCATGTGTTCCACATTGAGACAAATCCGATTTTATTCGGAAGCACTGATGTCATGCGTCACGCACACTGATTGGATTGAAAAAAAAATATTTTCTATACTCCTCTGTCTTTGGCACTGCTGTCACTTGCTTCCAGGTCCACTCATTATGCTCATGAATATTCACTGCACTGCAGACCCAGAAGCAGCAGCAACGGAGACAGCAGCACCAGGGAAAGCAGTCCTAGGGGCAGGTGAGTAAAAAGTTCCTGCTCTCCGTGTGCTATCACGGATAGCACACGGTGAACACTAGTGTTCCAAATCACAGCACACAAATGGGCCATACGCACCTTTAACACGGCCGTGCAAAACACGAACATTTTTCACGGACGTGTGAATGGGGCCTTAAAGGAATTGTCTGATAAGGAAAACACTATAAACATATATGGACGTCACTGGGGAATATGTCTCCTGGGGACCTGATCCATCCATACATTACATAGGCATGGATTGACCATTCATACATAGTCACATAGATTGAAAAAAGACCTAGGTCCATCTAGTTCAACCTTCCTCCAACAATTATACATTTTGTAATTAAGTCATTTATTACCGACAATGTTGTGTGTAGTGAGGAAATCATCCAGCCCTGATATAAAAGCTGTTATAGTATCTGCCATTACTACCTCTTGTGGTCGGCATTCCACAGTCTGACTGCTCTAACTGTAAAGAACCCTTTCCTATTTAGCTGCCGGAAACGCTTTTCTGCATCTCGCAGTGAGTGATCCCTGGTCCTTAGTATTGTCTTTGGAAGGAATAAGTCATGTGCCAGTCCTTTATATTGACCACACATGTATTTATACATATAAATGAGATCTCCTCTGAGACGTCTTTTTTTATAAGCTAAACAAATCCATTTTTTCCATCCTCTCCTCATATGTGAGGCCTCCAGTCCTTGCAATAATCAAGTTGGCGCCTTTGAACAGACTCTAAGGGGCACTTTGCACACTACGACATCGCAAGCCGATGCTGTGATGCCGAGCGCGATAGTCCCCGCGCCCGTCGCAACTGCGATATCCTTGTGATAACTGCCGTAGCGAACATTATCGCTACGGCAGCTTCACATGGACTCACCTGTCCTGCGACCGTCGCTCTGGCCGGCGACCCGCCTCCTTATTAAGGGGGCGGGTCGTACGGCGTCACTGCGACGTCACACGGCAGGCAGCCAATAGGAGCGGAGGGGAGGAGATGAGCGGGACGTAAACATCCCGCCCACCTCCTTCCTTCCGCATATCCTACGGAAGCCGCAGTGACGCCGGTAGGAGATGTTCCTCGCTCCTGCGGCTTCACACACAGCGATGTGTGCTGCTGCAGGAATGAGGAACAAAATCGGACCGTCGCGTCAGCGTAATCATGGATTACGCCGACGCTGCACCGATGATGAGATTACGACGCTTTTGCGCTCGTTAATCGTATCATCGAGCCTTTACACACTACGATGTCGCATGCGATGCCGGAAGTACGTCATTTTCAATTTGACCCCACCGATATCGCACCTGCGATGTCGTAGTGTGCGAAGCCCGCCTAACTTCATAATACCCTTTTTAACAAGTAGAGCCCAAAACTGGATCCCATATTCCAGGTATGGCCTTACAAGTGATTTATAGAGGGGTAACAATACGTTGGGATCATTGGATCTAATCTTTCTTTTTATACACCCTAGAATCTTGTTTGCTTTAGCAGCTGCTGCCTGACATTGAGTGCTGCTGCTCAGCTTATGTGTAATGAGAATCCCCAAGTCCTTCTCCTGTTCTGTAGTCCCGAGTTTACTTCCATTTAATGTATATGCAGTTATAGGATTACTCCGTCCTAGGTGCATTACTCTATATTTATCAACATTAAATCTCATTTGCCAAGTATCTGCCCATTCTGACATCTTATCCAGATCGTTTTGTAATATTGTACTATCAAGGTCCGTTTTTAATATCCTACATAGTTTGGTGTCATCAGCAAAGACTGACACTTTACTCTCAATCCCATCTACAAGGTCATTAATAAAGAGATTAACAAGAATTATCCCTAGCACAGATCCCTGCAGTATAATTAATGGAATAGTAAGGTACATTTCCCCAGCAGTGATAGGAAATATCTAATCAGCTGGAGCTCCTCGGTCATCAGCTGTTGTCTGGAGGGGGTTGAGAAGCCGTCCGGCAATCAGCTGATCACAAGAATGGCTAACTTTTTGGAAGAGTTGACCCACTTAACAAAGAAGTAATAATATGAAAAATGAAGAAACCAGATTTCTCAGTGTTTAGGACTAAGTATTGCAAAATATTACATTTCCACCATCATTAACGGCACGGAAATATGCTTCGGTAATCCAGAAGGAAATTTTGAAACCCTACGCTTTGCAATTTCTAACAATATACTCGTATACTTCTTCATTAAGATTGCCACACAGTACACAGTACTGACAACCATATATATTCCTCTAATCCCGCAGACTGGGAAGAAGTTGGCTAGCTGCTAAAATTTACAGCTATGTATCAGTTTTAATTATAAGGAACTTTAGTAAAATTGTAGCACTCACCTAAATAAGTTTATTCCACTTGTAATCCACCCAGATCAAGCGAGCTATCCTGCAGGAATCCCATAAGAACGTTTCTTCCCAGCCGGCTTTACAATGGTTTTCAATTGTTACCGTGTAACATCTTTCTGGCATCTCTCAAGTGAGAGGTAAAATATAAAGATGAAAATAGAAATATATATTTTTTTACCATTTCTTATATATTATTTTGAATAATAATAATTAAAATAACAAAGTAAAGGAAAAACTTGAAACTTTTGAATTTTTCACAACTTTCTATAGTAGATACGTCAGATATACTGTATATAATCGTAGTGCACATTATAGATCTATATTTTACAGGGGGGAGGGGTGTTATGCTATAAATAAAAAAAAAAAAATTATATATATATTATATATATATATATATATATATATATATATATATATATATATATATATATATACAGTATATATATACATATACAGTGCCTACAAGTAGTATCCAACCCCCTGCAGATTTAGCAGGTTTACACATTCGGAATTAACTTGGCATTGTGACATTTGGACTGTAGATCAGCCTGGAAGTGTGAAATGCAGCAAAAAAGAATGTTATTTCTTTTTTTATTTATTTTTTTAAATTGTGAAAAGTTTATTCAGAGGGTCATTTATTATTCAACCCCTCAAACCACCAGAATTCTGTTTGGTTCCCCTAAAGTATTAAGAAGTATTTCAGGCACAAAGAACAATGAGCTTCACATGTTTGGATTAATTATCTCTTTTTCCAGCCTTTTCTGACTAATTAAGACCCTCCCCAAACTTGTGAACAGCACTCATACTTGGCCAACATGGGAAAGACAAAGGAGCATTCCAAGGCCATCAGAGACAAGATCGTGGAGGGTCACAAGGCTGGCAAGGGGTACAAAACCCTTTCCAAGGAGTTGGGCCTACCTGTCTCCAGTGTTGGGAGCATCATCCGGAAGTGGAAGGCTTATGAAACTACTGTTATCCTTCCACGGCCTGGACAGCCTTTGAAAGTTTCCTCCCGTGCCGAGGCCAGGCTTGTCCGAAGAGTCAAGGCTAACCCAAGGACAACAAGGAAGGAGCTCCGGGAAGATCTCATGGCAGTGGGGACATTGGTTTCAGTCAATACCATAAGTAACGTACTCCACCGCAATGGTCTCTGTACCAGACGAGCCCGTAAGGTACCTTTACTTTCAAAGCGTCATGTCAAGGCTCGTCTACAGTTGGCTCATGATCACTTGGAGGACTCTGAGACAGACTGGTTCAAGGTTCTCTGGTCTGATGAGACCAAGATCGAGATCTTTGGTGCCAACCACACACGTGACGTTTGGAGACTGGATGGCACTGCATACGACCCCAAGAATACCATCCCTACAGTCAAGCATGGTGGTGGCAGCATCATGCTGTGGGGCTGTTTCTCAGCCAAGGGGCCTGGCCATCTGGTCCACATCCATGGGAAGATGGATAGCACGGCCTACCTGGAGATTTTGGCCAAGAACCTCCGCTCCTCCATCAAGGATCTTAAGATGGGTCGTCATTTCATCTTCCAACAAGACAACGACCCAAAGCACACAGCCAAGAAAACCAAGGCCTGGTTCAAGAGGGAAAAAATCAAGGTGTTGCAGTGGCCTAGTCAGTCTCCTGACCTTAACCCAATTGAAAACTTGTGGAAGGAGCTCAAGATTAAAGTCCACATGAGACACCCAAAGAACCTAGATAACTTGGAGAAGATCTGCATGGAGGAGTGGGCCAAGATAACTCCAGAGACCTGTGCCGGCCTGATCTGGTCTTATAAAAGACGATTATTAGCTGTAATTGCAAACAAGGGTTATTCCACAAAATATTAAACCTAGGGGTTGAATAATAATTGACCCACACTTTTATGTTGAAAATTTATTAAAATTTAACTGAGCAACATAACTTGTTGGTTTGTAAGATTTATGCATCTGTTAATAAATCCTGCTCTTGTTTGAAGTTTGCAGGCTCTAACTTATTTGCATCTTATCAAACCTGTTAAATCTGCAGGGGGTTGAATACTACTTGTAGGCACTGTATACAGTATATCTTCATGGTAAATAAGATAAAGTAGAGGAAGAACTTGAAACCATTGATTGACCTAGCTGTGTGGCATAGTGCATTGTCCTGCTGGAAAAAACAGTCCTCAGAGTTGGGGAACATTGCCTGAGCAGAAGGAAGCAACTGGTTTTCTAGGATAACCTTGTATGCGGCTTGATTCATACGTCCTTTGCAAAGTTTAATCTGTCCAATTCCTGCCCAATTTCTAGAGTAAGGTAATCTTCTCTGATGAGACTAATTTTCAGCTTTGCGCAACACCTGGTCATCTAATGGTTAGACGGAGACCTGGAGAGGCGTACAAGCCACAGTGTCTTAAGCGGGCTTTACACGCAACGACATCGCTAACGAGATGTCGTCGGGGTCACGGAATTCGTGACGCACATCCGGGCTCATTAGCGACGTTGTTGCGTGTGAAACGCATGAACGACTGTTAACGATCAAAATTACTCACCTAATCATTGATCGTTGTCCAGTCGTTGTAATTCCGATTATCGTTGCTGTTGCAGGACGCAGGTTGTTCGTCATTCCTGCGGCAGCACACATCGCTGTGTGTGACACTGCAGGAACGAGGAACATCACCGTACCTGCGGCCGCCAGCAATGCGGAAGGAAGGAGGTGGGTGGGACGTTCCGACCCCTCATCTCCGCCCCTCCGCTTCTATTGGGCGGCCGATTAGTGACGCCGCTGTGACGCTGAACGAACCGCCCCCTTAGAAAGGAGGCAGTTTGCCGGCCACAGCGACGTCCTTAAGCAGGTAAGTTAGTGTGACTGGTGTAAGCAATGTTGTGCGCCACGGGCAGCGATTTGCACGTGACACACAACCGTCGGGGGCCGGTGCTTTCACCAGCGACATTGCTAGCGATGTCACTGTGTGTAAAACCCGCTTTACACCCACTGTGAAATTTGTTGGAGGATTGGTGATGATCTTGGGATGCTTCAGCAAGGCTGGAATTGGGCAGATTAAATTTTGCAAAGGACATATGAATCAAGGCACATACAAGGCTATCCAGGAAAAACAGTTGCTTCCTTCCGCTCAGGCAATGTTCCCCAACTCTGAGGACTGTTTTTTCCAGCAGGACAATGCACCATGCCACACAGCTAGGTCAATCAATGTGTGGATGAAGGACC
The DNA here is from genome assembly GCF_048569485.1 of Anomaloglossus baeobatrachus. Taxonomy (NCBI): domain Eukaryota; kingdom Metazoa; phylum Chordata; class Amphibia; order Anura; family Aromobatidae; genus Anomaloglossus; species Anomaloglossus baeobatrachus. The sequence goes on from NC_134362.1 coordinate 53,908,024, forward strand.
ACCACATCAAAACCCTGTCATGGCCAGCCCAATCTCCAGACCTGAACCCCATTGAAAATCTCTGGAATGTAATCAAGAGGAAGATGGATAGTCACAAGCCATCAAACAAAGAAGAATTGATTACATTTTTGCGCCAGGAGTGGCATAAGGTCACCCAAAAGCAGCGTGAAAGACTGGTGGAAAGCATGCCAAGATGCATGAAAGCGGTGAATAAAAATCATGGTTATTCCACAAAATATTGATTTTTTAACTCTTCCTGAGTTAAAACATTATTAGTATTGTTGTTTCGAAATTATTATGAATTTGTTTTGTTTGCATTACTTGAGGTCTGAAAGCACTGTGCATTGTTTTGTTATTTTGACCATTTCTCATTTTCAGAAAATAAATACAAAATGTATTGCTTGGAGATTTTTATATATATATATATATATATATATATATATACAGTACAGACCAAACGTTTAGATACATCGTCTCATTCAAAGAGTTTTCTTTATTTTCATGACTCTAAAAATTGTAGATTCACATTGAAGGCATCAAAACTATGAATTAACACATGTGGAATGAAATACTTAACAAAAAAGTGTGAAATAACTGAAAATATGTCTTATATTCTAGGTTCTTCTAAGTAGCCACCTTTTGCTTTGATTACTGCTTTGCACACTCTTGGCATTCTCTTGATGAGCTTCAAGAGGTAGTCACCGGAAATGGTTTTCCAACAGTCTTGAAGGAGTTCCCAGAGATGCTTAGCACTTGTTGGCCCTTTTGCCTTCACTCTGCGGTCCAGCTCTCCCCAAACCATCTCGATTGGCTTCAAGTCTGGTGACTGTGGAGGCCAGGTCATCTGGTGTAGCACCCAATCACTCTCCTTCTTAGTCAAATAGCCCTTACAAAGCTTGGAGGTGTGTTTGGGATCATTGTCCTGTTGAAAAATAAATGATGGTCTAACTAAACGCAAACCGGATGGAATAGCACACCGCTGCAAAGATGCTGTGGTAGCCATGCTGGTTCTGTATGCCTTCAATTTTGAATAAATCCCCAACAACAGTGTCACCAGCAAAGCCCCCCCCACACCATCACATCTCCTCCTCCATGCTTCATGGTGGGAACCAGGCATGTAAAGTCCATCCGTTCACTTTTTCTGCGTCGCACAAAGACACGGTGGTTGGATCCAAAGATCTCAAATTTGGAATCATCAGACGAAAGCACAGATTTCCACTAGTCTAATGTCCATTCCTTGTGTTGTTTAGCCCAAACAAGTCTCTTCTGCTTGTTGCCTGTCCTTAGCAGTGGTTAACTAACAGCTATTTTACCATGAAGGCTTGCTGCACAAAGTCTCCTCTTAATAGTTGTTCTCAAGATGTGTCTGCTGCTAGAACTCTGTGTGGCATTGACCTGGTTCCTAATCTGAGCTGCTGTTAACCTGCGATTTCTGAGGCTGGTGACTCGGATAAACTTATCCTCCGCAGCAGAGGTGACTCTTGGTCTTCCTTTCCTGTGGTGGTCCTCATGTGAGCCAGTTTTTTTGTAGCATTTGAGGGTTTTTGCCATTGCACTTGGGGACATTTTCAAATTTTTCCCAATTTTTCGGACTGACTGACCTTCATTTCTTAAAGTAATGATCGCCACTCGATTTTCTTTACTTAGCTGCTTTTTTCTTGCCATAATACAAATTCTAACAGTCTATTCAGTAGGACTATCAGCTGTGTATCCACCAGACGTCTGCACAACACAACTGATGGTCCCAACCCCATTTATAAGGCAAGAAATCCCACTTATTAAACCTGACAGGGCACACCTGTGAAGTGAAAACCATTTCCGGTGACTACCTCTTGAAGCTCATCAAGAGAATGCCAAGAGTGTGCAAAGCAGTAACCAAAGCAAAAGGTGGTTACTTTGAAGAACCTAGAATACAAGACATAATTTCAGTTGTTTCACACTTTTTTGTTAAGTATTTCATTCCACAAGTGTTAATTCATAGTTTTGATGCCTTCAATGTGAATCTACATTTTTCAGAGTCATGAAAATAAAGAAAACTCTTTGAATGAGAAGGTGTGTCCAAACTTTTGGTCTGTACTGGATATACTACATATATACTGTGTGTATAGTATTGGCACCCCTGCAATTCTGTCAGAGAATACTCAGTTTCTTCCTGAAAATGATTGCAATCACAAATTCTTTGGTATTATTATCTTCATTTAATTTGTCTTCAATGAAAAAAAATTAAAAAAAAAATTGTCATAAAGCCAAATTGAATATAATATATAATTCCACACCAAACATAAAAAGGGTGTGGACAAAAGTATTGGCACTGTTTGAAAAATCCTGTGATGCTTCTGTAATTTGTGTAATAACAGCACCTGTAACTTACCTGTGGCACCTAACAGGTGTTGGCAATAACTAAATCACACTTGCAGCCAGGTGACATGGATTAAAGTTGACTCAACCTCTGTCCTGTGTCCTTGTGTGTACCACTTTGAGCATGGAGAAAAGAAAGAAGACCAAAGAACTGTCTGAGGACTTGAGAATCCAAATTGTGAGGAGCCTGAGCAATCTCAAGGCTACAAGTCCATCTCCAAAGACCTGAAAGTTCCTGTGTCTACGGTGCGCAGTGTCATCAAGAAGTGTAAAGCCCATGGCACTGTGGCTAACCTCCCTAGCTGTGGAAGGAAAAGAAAAATTGACGAGAGATTTCAACGCAAGATTGTGCGGATGGTGGATAAAGAACCTCGACTAACGTCCAAACAAGTTCAAGCTGCCCTGCAGTCCGAGGATACAACAGTGTCAACCCGTACTATCCGTCGGCGTCTGAATGAAAAGGGACTGTATGGTAGGATACCCAGGAAGACCCCACTTCTTACCCCGAGACATAAAAAAGCCAGGCTGGAGTTTGGCAAAACTTACCTGAGAAAGCCTAAAATGTTTTGGAGGAATGTTCTCTGGTCAGATGAGACAAAAGTAGAGCTTTTTGGGAAAAGCCATCAACATAGAGTTTACAGGAAAAAAAAAAAGAGGCATTCAAAGAAAAGAACACGGTCCCTACAGTCAAACATGGCGGAGGTTCCCTGATGTTTTGGGGTTGTTTTGCTGCCTCTGGCACTGGACTGCTTGACCGTGTGCATGGCATTATGAAGTCTGAAGACTACCAACAAATTTTGCAGCATAATGTAGGGCCCAGTGTGAGAAAGCTGGGTCTTCCTCAGAGGTCATGGGTCTTCCAGCAGGACAATGACCCAAACCACACTTCAAAAAGCAGTAGAAAATGGTTTGAGAGAAAGCACTGGAGACTACTAAAGTGGCCAGCAATGAGTCCAGACCTGAACCCCATAGAACACCTGTGGAGAGATCTCAAAATGGCAGTTTGGAGAAGGCGCCCTTCAAATCTCAGGGACCTGAAGCAGTTTGCCAAAGAAGAATGGTCTAAAATTCCAGCAGAGCATTGTAAGAAACTCATTGATGGTTACCGGAAGCGGTTGTGCGCAGTTATTTTGGCTAAAGGTTGTGCAACTAAGTATTAGGCTGAGGGTGCCAATACTTTTGTCTGGCCCATTTTTGGAGTTTTGTGTGAGATGATCAATGATTTGATTTTTGTTTCATTCTCTTTTGTGTTTTTTCAGTGCAAGCAAAATAAATGAAGATAATACCAAAGAATTTGTGATTGCAATCATTTTCAAGAAGAAACTGAGTATTATCTGACAGAATTGCCAGCACTGTGTATATATATATATATATATATATATATATATATATATATATATATATATATCCTCTGCATGATTTTTACCAGTAGACCTGATTTTTTATTAAAATTGTTTAAGACTCACCGTTAAAATGATTGAAAGTCTAGAAGGATTTTATTACCTTATGTCAAATACTATCAAACCTGACAGCAAGAAACAGACCCGTCTTCCTCTATGGAGAACAAAGACATGAAATTATATGAGACAATGAAAATAGAAAAACACATGATGTCACCTGTATTAAACCACGCAGTCAGCTGGATAATCCAGCTCATATTTGACACGAATTTCTGATGACGCAGCATAGCTTGACATGTGGTTTTTGGGTTTCTCGCGTTCAGCTCCCTAACCTCTGCTGCTATTAGATGCAGATTCTGTACCCTATATGCAATCAATACAAAAATGGAAAGGCATATATTATATAGAGTCATTACACACAGAGGGATCTATTTCATGTGTTTATGTCTGTTAATGTTGATGATTATGGCTTACAGCCAATGAAAACCCAGAAGTCATTATCTTAGAAAATTAGAATATTATATAAGACCAACTGAAAAAATTATTTTATACTCAGAAATGTTGGCGCCTTCTGAAAAGTCTTAATAAAATACAGTGGAGCTACACCAGCAGATGACATGGCTCCCAAAACCATCCCTGATTGTGGAAACGTCACACTAGACCTCAGCAGCTTGGATTGTGGCCTCTCCACTCTTCCTCCAGACTCTGGGACCGCGATTTCCAAATGAAATGCAAAATTTACTTTCATCTGAAAACAACACCGTGCACCACTGAGAACAGTCCAGTTCTTCTTCTCCTTGGTACAGGTAAGACGCTTCTGGTGTTGTCTATTGGTCATGAGACGCTTGACACAAGGAATGCGACACTTGTAGCCCATGTCCTGGATACGTCTGTGTGGTGGCTCTTGAAGCACTGACTCCAGCAGCGTCCAGTCCTTGTGACTCTCCCCCAAATTTTGAATGACCTTTTCTTCACAATCCTATCAAAGCTGCGGTTATCCCGGTTGCTTGTGTATCTTTTTCTACCACACTTTTTCCTTCCACTCTACATTCCATTAATATGCTTGGATACAGCACTCTGTGAACAGCCAGCTTCTTTATCAATGACCTTTTGTGGCTTACCCTCCTTGTGGAGTGTGTCAATGACTGCCTTCTGGACATCTGCCAAGTCAGCAGTCTTCCCCTTGATTGTGTAGCCTACTGAACCAGATTAAGGGACTATTTTAAATGCTTAGGAAGCCTTTGCAGGTGTTTTGTGGTAATTATTCAAATTTTCTGAGATAATGACTTTTGGGTTTTCATTGACTGTAAGCCATAATCATCAACATTAACAGAAATAAACACTTGAAATAGATCCCTCTGTGTGTAACAACTCTATATGATATATAGAAATAGATCCCTCTGTGTGTAATGACTCTATATAATATATAGGAATAGATCACGCTGTGTGTAATGACTCTATATAATATATAGGAATAGATCACCCTGTGTGTAATGACTCTATATAATATATAGGAATAGATCCCTCTGTGTGTAATTACTCTATATAATATATAGAAATAGATCCCTCTGTGTGTAATGACTATATAATATATAGGCATAGATACCTCTGTGTGTAATGACTCTATATAATATATAGGAATAGATCCCTCTGTGTGTAATGACTCTATATACTATATAGGAATAGATCTCTCTGTGTGTAATGACTCTATATAATATATAGGAATAGATCTCTCTGTGTGTTATGACTTTATATAATATATAGAAATAGATCCCTCTATGTGTAATGACTCTATATAATATATAGGAGTAGATCCCTCTGTGTGTAATGACTCTATATACTATATAGGAATAGATCACTCTGTGTGTAATGACTCTATATAATATATAGGAATAGATCTCTCTGTGTGTTATGACTTTATATAATATATAGAAATAGATCCCTCTGTGTGTAATGACTCTATATAATATATAGGCATAGATACCTCTGTGTGTAATTACTCTATATAATATATAGAAATAGATCCCTCTGTGTGTAATGACTATATAATATATAGGCATAGATACCTCGGTGTGTAATGACTCTATATAATATATAGGAATAGATCCCTCTGTGTGTAATGACTCTATATACTATATAGGAGTAGATCCCTCTGTGTGTAATGACTCTATATACTATATAGGAATAGATCACTCTGTGTGTAATGACTCTATATAATATATAGGAATAGATCTCTCTGTGTGTTATGACTTTATATAATATATAGAAATAGATTCCTCTGTGTGTAATGACTCTATATAATATATAGGAATAGATCCCTTTGTGTGTAATGACTATATAATATATATGAATAGATCCCTCTGTGTATAATGACTCTATATAATATATAGGAATACATCCCTCTGTGTGTAATGACTCTATATAATATATAGGAATAGATCCCTCTGTGTGTTATGACTTTATATAATATATAGAAATAGATCCCTCTGTGTGTAATGACTCTATATAATATATAGGAATAGATCCCTTTGTGTGTAATGACTATATAATATATAGGAATAGATCCCTCTGTGTGTAATGACTATATAATATATAGGAATAGATCCCTCTGTGTGTAATGACTATATAATATATAGGAATAGATCTCTCTGTGTGTTATGACTTTATATAATATATAGAAATAGATCCCTCTGTGTGTAATGACTCTATATAATATATAGGAATAGATCCCTTTGTGTGTAATGACTATATAATATATATGAATAGATCCCTCTGTGTATAATGACTCTATATAATATATAGGAATACATCCCTCTGTGTGTAATGACTCTATATAATATATAGGAGTAGATCCCTCTGTGTGTTATGACTTTATATAATATATAGAAATAGATCCCTCTGTGTGTAATGACTCTATATAATATATAGGAATAGATCCCTTTGTGTGTAATGACTATATAATATATAGGAATAGATCCCTCTGTGTATAATGATTCTATATAATATATTTACCTTTTTGTATTGAATTACTGAAATAAATTAACTTTTTGATGATATTCTAATTTATTGCCATGCACTTGTATATGTGAAAATAAACTACTGCTTAATGTCCAGTTAATCAAAGAAGTTTATTTAGCTCAGTGGGAGACACAATGACATCCATACAGGGCTGGTGGCAAACGTCGGGCCTCATGCTCTTCCTATTAGTGATATGACAGGTGTGAATACAGTGACTCCTATTTGAGAGTTGAGCCTGTTTTGCCGCACTTGTGTTACCTTCTTTGCTGCCATCCCTCCTGGTGCTTATACAGTACATTGGTTTCCCTTTATGCTGCCTCATAGCAGTTCAATTTATTAATGTAAACATGCTGTGTGCTGCTCAGTCAACTCCTCGTGTAGATTTTCTTTTGGGCATCTGTCTTTTTCAGTAGATGCCTTTTGCCTTTCTCTGTTTAACTTGTTTTCTGCTTTTTTTGTAGTTGTTTTCTCACAGCACTCAAACACACGCCCTCTAGTATGGAGGGCAGAGACTCTAAAGGCCGCTTTACACGCTGCGATATCGGTCCCGATATCGCTAGTGTGGGTACCCGCCCCCATCTGTTGTGTGACACGGGCAAATCGCTGCCCGTGCCGCACAACATCGCCCAGACCTGTCACACTACTTACCTGCCCGGCGACGTCGCTGTGACCGGCGAACCGCGGGGGCGGTTCGTTCAGCGTCACAGTGACGTCACAGCTGCGTCACTGAACCGCTGCCCAATAGAAGCGGAGGGGCGGAGATGAGCGGGACGAACATCCCGCCCACCTCCTTCCTTCGCATTGCGGCCGGGAGGCAGGTAAGGAGAGGTTCCTCACTCCTGCGGCGTCACACGGAGCGATGTGTGCTGCCGCAGGAACGAGGAACAACTTTGTTACTGCTGCAGTAACGATATTTGAGAATGGACCCCCATGTCACCGATGAGCGATTTTACACGTTTTTGCGACGATGCAAAATCGCTCATAGGTGTCACACGCAACAACATCGCTAATGCGGCCGGATGTGCGTCACCAATTCCGTGACCCCAACGAGTTTGCATTAGCGATGTCGTAGCGTGTAAAGCCCCCTTTACAGTGAGCCATACACTGTGCTGTTTTTTCGAAGAGATTTTTTTTTTCTCTGCCTGAAGATCTAAATGGTAATCTGCTTCTTTATAGTCATAAGTTATTCGTACATTCCATTTACTACAGTATATACCAATATTTGATGGCTGGGAAGAAGGGGGAGATGCTTAAAAGTAAAAGTTTGGGGGTTTTATCCCCCCATAAAGTTACTAAAAAGATAATGGAACAAAACAATGGCAATAATAACTTTTTATTCTATACTTTTCTAAACAAACATGAAAATCATATATATATATATATATATATATATATATATACATATATATATACATATATATATATATATATATATATATATATATATATATATATATATATATATATATATTTGGTATTCCAGCAATTGTGACACACTGTACAGTATTATTATTTATTTTGAACAATTGTTTTTTTTTACTTTTAATCCATAACACATGGTAATTAAAGTTAATGGTGTTATAGTCATATGAACAAGTGGAATGTAAAAATGTTCATTTGTACGAATTTGTGTTATGCATGTGTAATTTATACCTGTTTGTATGAATGGGTGTGCTGTACTGTAGACAGTTTGTCCACCCATATCCTGTTCACCGCCATTAACTTGAGAACGGCGGCAGCTATAGGCGTAGAAGTGGTGTCTAGGTATAGTAAAGTAGCCATGCGCTAAGCAATGAAACCACCTATAGCGCCACCTGGTGGAAAACAACAGAGTTAGCATTTCTATCTTGAAAACGGAACAAGATAGAGAAAAAAAGTGAATTACAAAGTTGTAGGGCATTATCAATTCAATACGAATCGACACCTTGCTTACAGAAATGCTATAATTAGAATGTGTAAAACTCACAAGGCTGCGGACGTGAAGCGATACCTCATGGAGACCTTCCTACAAGTCATTGCGTATGGTGGCTGTGTGGAGTGGCCTCCACGCTCACCTGACCTGACCCCATTGGACTTCTTTCTGTGAGGTCACATCAAACAGCAGGTGTATGTGACCCCTCCACCAACATTGCAGGACCTACGACGACGTATCACAGATGCTTGTGCAAACGTGTCACCTACCATATTGCACAACGTGCAGCAAGATACAGTATGCTGTGCAGAGTCCAGATGTGCATTGCAGCTGACGGGGGCCACTTTGAGCATCAAAGTTAAATGAGCGCCATATGCGTGACCAGCATTCAATGTTTTGGGGGGGTCATGAGTTTCATATCCTAGCATTTCTGTATGCAAGGTGTCGATTCGTATTGAATTGATGATGCCCTACAACTTTGTAATTCACTTTTTTTCTCTATCTCGTTTCGTTTTCGAGATAAAAATGCTAACTCCGTTGTTTTCCACCAGGTGGCGCTATAGGTGGTTTCATTGCATAGTGCATGGCTACTTTACTATACCTAGACACCACTTCTATGCCTATAGCTGCCGCCGTTCTCAAGTTAATGGCGGTGGACAGGATATGGGTGGACACACTGTATATGCCTGCGTATTGTACAAATGCGTGTGTAATGTATGCATGTGGATATTTCTTGTGGATGTGTGTGTGCCTAATGTAACTATGCATGACACAGACAAGAGGTTTATAGACTTTATACTTGTAGAGAGAGGGTCTGTAATTAGTGATGGGCGAACCCAGAATGTAAAATTCGGGATCTGTGCCGGTACCTAGTATCCGTGCATCGACCCCAGACACGGAGTTCTGAGGGAACGCTGTGTAATTATCTGAATCTGGATAATAAAAAAAAAGAAAGAAAAGAAAAAAAGAAAATGTGGAATCAAGCATGAGCGTTACACTTACTGAGTCTCCCGCACAGCTGTAATACTACTTCCGGTGCCGCTCATTAGTCCTCATACATATTCACTTCTTCCCCCGCCCACTGGCAGTCCCGGCTTCTGTGATTGGTTGCAGTCAGACTGCGCCCCCACCTTCTGTGTGACAGCATGTCTGATTGCTTAGAATCACACACACTGTCTGCGCGTCTATAATGATGTAAAATAAATAAATAAAAAAGTTGGTGTAGGGTCCCCCCATATTATGATACCCAGCACCAATAAAGCATCCAGCTACAGGCTGCAGCCCCCAGCCGTGGGCTTAACTTGGCTGTGTATCAAATTAAGAGGGACCCCATGCTCCTTTTCTTATAATTATTTAAATAAATAATTTTATAAAACAGTGTGCACCCCCCCCAATTTTGATACACAGCCATGATAATAATAATTTTATTCATTTATATAGCGCTATTAATTCCACAGCACTTTACATACATTGGCAACACTGTCCCCATTGGGGCTCACAATCTAGTGTCCCTATCAGTGTGGTCTTTGGGGTGTGGGAGGAAACCGGAAAACCCGGAGGAAACCCACGCAAACACAGGGAGAACATACAAACTCTTTGCGGATGTTGCCCTTGGTGGAATTTGAACCCAGGACCCCAGCGCTGCAAGACTGCAGTGCTAACCACTGAGCCGGGAGCTGATATTCTCAGGCTAGGGAGACCCCTGGTAATTGGGCCTCCTCCCAACCTAAAAATTGCAGCCTGCGATTTCGAATATCTGCGAGTTCACCAATCACTATCTATAATACATGAGAATCACTGGATGTTCCAGGACTCATTAACCCTTTGATCTAAGTACATTAATAGGCACATGACAACAGCGTAATTGTCTACACTGGTGGAGGTCAGAAAAAGAAAAAGTAGTAATAAAGGGGAAAAACACAGTTTTACCTTGCAAAAAACCCATTAACATTAAAGAGGTTTCCAAGATCACAAAAAAATGGCTATTTTTCTCTAGATATAGCGCCACACCTGTTCCTTGGTTGTTTCTGGCATTGCAGCTTAGTCCAATGTAAGTACGTGCAAGAGCACATACAGCCTACGAACAGATATAGCAATGTTTCTAGAGGATAAAATGCACCACAATCTTTATTGCATACATCCCAGTAAATATTTTAGCACAAATGCAAGGATTTCTAATGGCACGCGGCACATTTTTGGTGGCACCTACTTTTTTACAGTACATGAAAACATGTCCAAACACACACAGCGCTGTATAACAGAGGCTCCCAGAACAGCCTTTACAGTCTCATTTCATGACACCATTCCTAGAATGTAAAATGCAGCTTGTGTGGATTCATGTTATAACATTTGGATACACTTTATAACATTTTCTTGAAGTTACAAATTTCTTACATTATACATTCATAGTGTGTCATTATTCGATGGACAGATTTTATTTTTGACCCAAATCAGTTTTCCTTGGCTGCTTGTCCTGAAATGTCCCACTTTTTTTTACCCGATAAGTTGTACAGACATTTCTCGCTGTGGCTTGTCTTTTCGGAGACCAAAGGATTGGGTTTTGAATTTCCAAATGCCCGACACGTCTCCATTATCATCGTCTGTTGGAGGAGAGTTGGGTCACAAATCAATTGGTCCTACCGAAACTGAATGCTTCACCAATGTTTATTTAACATATGGGAGCCTTTATGGGAGCCTTAATGGGAGCATTTATGGGGACCTTTATGGGGGCCTTTATAGGGGCCTTTATGAAGGGCTTTTATGGAGCCTTTATGGGGGCCTTTATGAGGTGCCTTTATGGGGGCCTTTATGGGGGTCATTATGGGGGCCTTTATCTGAGCCTTTATGGGAGCCTTTATGGAAGCCTTTATGGGGGCCTTTATGGGGGCCATTATTGGGGCCTTTATGGGAGCCTTTATGGGGGCCTTTATGGGAGCCTTTATGGGGGTCTTTATTGAGGCCTTTATGGGAGCCTTTATGGGGGCCTTTATGAGGTGCCTTTATGGGGGCCTTTACGGGAGCCTTTATTGGCGTCTTTATGTGGGCCTTTTATTGGAGCCTTTATAGGGGGTCTCAATGGGGGGCCTTTATAGGAGCCTTTATAGAAGCCTTTATGGGGGCCTTTATGGGGCCTTTAAGGGAGCCTTTATGGGGGCCTTTATAGAAGCTTTTATGAGTGGTTTTTATGGGGGCCTTTATGAGGTGCCTTTATGGGGGCTTAATGGGGCCTTTATGGGGGCCTTTTATGGGGCATTTAAGGGAGCCTTTATGGGGGTCTTTATAGAAGCTTTTATGAGGGGTCTTAATGGAGCCTTTATGGGGACCTTTATGAGGTGCCTTTATGGGGGCTTAATGGGGCCTTTATGGGAGCCTTTATGGGGGCCTTTTATGGCAGTCTTTATGGAAGCCTTTATGGAGGCCATTACATGGGCCTTTTATGGGGGCCTTTATAGAGCCTTTATTAGGGGTCTTTATGGGAGCATTTATGTGGGTCTTTATGGGAGCCTTTATGGGGGCCTTTATGAGGTGCCTTTATGGGGGCTTAATGGGGCCTTTATGGGAGCCTTTATGGGGGCCTTTTATGGCAGTCTTTATGGAAGCCTTTATGGAGGCCTTTACGTGGGCCTTTTATGGGGGCCTTTATAGAAGCCTTTATTAGGGGTCTTTATGGGAGCATTTATGTGGGCCTTTATGGGGGCATTTATGGGGCCTTTAAGGGAGCCTTTATGTGGGCCTTTATGGGGGTCTTTATGAACGCCTTTATGGGGGCCTTTATGGGAGCCTTTATGGGGGGCCTTTATGGGGGCTTTTATGGGCCTTTAAGGGAGCCTTTATGGGGGCCTTTATGGGGACCTTTATGAGGGGCATTTATCCGTACCATTTTGAAGACATATTTAAAAAATAAATTAACTTGAGTTTTCAAAATGTCAAGCTCCAGCATTGCATAAAGTTAACAGCTCCCTTGATGCTCTTCCGTCTGTGTAAAGCCTCTACAATAACATGCAATCTACAATGTAGGGAATAGCCTTGTAAATTTTGACTTTTCTATAGTAAATGGATAAATCGTGAGACGGATATTGACTTTACGTGGAATTTCCAATTAATTTTCATTATGGAGGTTGGGTAAAAAGTAGCTACAACTTTGTAAAAATTACTTTGAAATCTCAGCATGAAACAAGCAAAAAAAGCAAACTAATTGATTGACTTCAGCACTTTTGAAGCTGCTTAATGCTTTTGGGATATTTTGTAGTGTAGTAAAAAGTCTATGGGGTAACACTAGCCTAAACAAAATTACATGATCCTGTCTGTTCAATATAAAACCCACCACAGCACTGCTTCATTAAATTAAATCTGTCACCAACACCAAGTTTTGCTGTGTAATCTGAGAGCAGAATAATGTAGGGGCTGAGACCCTGATTCCAGAGATGTGTCACTTACTGATCTTCTGCCTGTCATTTAGATACAATCACGTTTTTTTCTGCTGCAGATCTAGCAGAGCTCTGAATGCTGAGCCCGGTATAACCCCACCTACACCATTGATTCTGTATAACCACACTGTCATGATTCCTATGTACAGAACATTCGGTATTGTTCTGCTACGCTCTCCTGCAGAGCCGGTATATATTTGCTTATGGTGCAGAGCGTTTTGCAGGATTAATGCTCTGCTGGTTGTTTCACAGCACTGGGTTTTATGCTGGTCCTGGGAGATGCTCTTGCAGATGCTTCTAGTTTCCGGTGATTGCTCTGCTTCATTATGGAGCGTGTTAGCTCAGGACGTCACCAGTCATACTTCCTGGTTACAGTAGTGCTGTTGGCTCCTGTGGTGCTCAGTGTTCTGGTCTTGGTCTCTCAACTCCAGACTGTTTTTTACGCAGCTCTGCCTGTCCTCCCCTGTTACTGTTGTGTCTTCCTGGCTTCTGACCTCTGACTTCCTCCTAACCATGTCCCCGCCTGCTCCCTGTATTTTGTACATGTTCTCCTGGAACCCTGACCTTCGGCTTTTATCTTGACCTCGTCTCTGTTTACACCCTATGTACTGTCGTGCCTTCCTGGTTTATCATCTCGGCATGTCTGACTACCTCTCCATTTACTGTATACAAGTGTGTCTAGTGCCACCTTGTGACAGTCATCACACTCACCTCGACCACTAATTGGCAGCTTTTTATGTACACTATGCATTGTTAGCAAGCTGCCAATCAGTGGTGGGGGCGGAGTAATACAAAGCAGTTGACTAGGAGGCACAAAACACCTAGTCCTCTAGTGATAATCTCCTGCTGATAAAACACTGATTTTATTGAAACAGCAACACACATCCCAGTTATTGACACATTACTGGAATTAGGGTCTCTGTTCCTACATCATACTGATCTCAGATTACATAGCAAATACCTGCTACAGATTCTCACCTAGTCCTGTAGTAAATAACTCCTGCTGATAAAACACTGATTTTATTGAAGCAGCAACACACAGCCCAGTTATTGACACATCACTGGAATTAGGGCCTCTGTTCCTACATCATACTGATCTCAGATTACATATTAAAAACCTGTTACAGATTCTCACCTAGTCCCTGTAGTAAATATCTCCTGCTGATAAAACATTGATTTTACAGCAACACAGCCAGTAAGTGACACATCGCTGAAATCAGGGTCTCTGTCCATACACCATACTGCTCTCAGATTACATAGCAAAAACCTGCTACAGATTCTCTCCTAGTCCCTGTTGTAAATATCTCCTGCTGATAAAACACTGATTTTATTAAAACAGCAACACAGCCTAGTAAGTGACACATTGCTGGAATCAGGGTCTCTGTCCCTACATCATACTGATCTCAGATTACATAGCGGAAACCTGTTACAGATTCTCACCTAGTCCTGTAGTAAATATCTCCTGCTGATAAAACACTGATTTTATTGAAGCAGCAACATACAGCCCAGTTATTGACACATCACTGGAATTAGGGCCTCTGTTCCTACATCATACTGATCTCAGCTTACATAGTGAAAACCTGTTACAGATTCTCACCTAGTCCCTGTAGTAAATATCTCCTGCTGATAAAACACTGATTTTACAGCAACACAGCCAGTAAGTGACACATCGCTGAAATCAGGGTCTCTGTCCATACACCATACTGCTCTCAGATTACATAGCAAAAACCTGCTACAGATTCTCTCCTAGTCCCTGTTGTAAATATCTCCTGCTGATAAAACACTGATTTTATTAAAACAGCATCACAGCCTAGTAAGTGACACATTGCTGGAATCAGGGTCTCTGTCCCTACATCATACTGATCTCAGATTACATAGCGAAAACCTGTTACAGATTCTCACCTAGTCCGGTAGTAAATATCTCCTGCTGATAAAACACTGATTTTATTGAAGCAGCAACATACAGCCCAGTTATTGACACATCACTGGAATCAGGGTCTCTGTTCCTACATCATACTGATCTCAGATTAGATAGCAAATACCTTCTACCTGCCTCACCTTCTCAGTCCTGTAGTAAATATCTCCTTCTGATAAAACACTGATTTTATTAAAACAGCAGCACAGCCTAGTAAGTGACATATCGCTGGAATCAGGGTCTCTGTCCCTACATCATACTGCTCTCAGATTACATAGCAAAAACTTGCCACAGATTCCCTTTAACGCATCGGGAACTATTTCTGCATGCTGGCATAGATAGTCTTATAGGTAAAAAAAAAAAGTCTAAACCACAAATCCTATCTCATCAGAGGCTCACTCTGCTGTTCTGTCTCTCCCTCATACTTTACACTGCAGCTCTGGGGGCATAGATTGTCTGCTGTATGTAAACATAAGTGTGGCGCCCCTGACCTGGTCAGGCACCACTGAGTACTGCACCCATGCTGGGGACAGTACAATACAGGTAATCCAGAAGGCTGACAGGGGTGTGGTACACAGGCGCATAGTGATCAGGTCTCACACATGTACCCATGAGAGGACCCCTGGGGGTCCCAGGAGGGGGCAAAGCCTTGACCTTCACTGGAATAGTGGAGGGGGCCAAAAGCCTCCATCTCCTCTCAAGGGGTGTGGTGGAGAGTCTGGTTGCTAGGTGGCGTAGGCAAGAACAGGAGAGGAGGGGCAGTGAGTCAGTTAGAGGAGAACTCCAAAGGGCTCAGTGAGGAGCAGACCTGTGGGGTTGATGCTGTCTAACAGCGCCCGCGCAGTGGCTATTGACGGGGGAGAACGGTCAACTAGGAGTGCTACCTGAAAGCCAGCTTCAGCTAGAGAGAAAGCACGGAGTGGGAAGTAAGGAGACTGCTAGAGAGCACCAGGCCCAACCGGGCGGCAGATCCCGAAGCGAAGATAGATCCAGCTTTCTTCTGCTAAACCTGCCGGTGTGGGGCTCCTAAAGCCCACACCACAACACCACAAAAGCCGCAGCCACGTAACCGCAGTGAGGGCCCATAGGTCACAGGAGGCAAGAAGCTGGAGTGGCCTGGTCCGGGGAACAAGCAAACGGCAAACAAAAGGGGGAGAGAGGCTGCAGCATCTTCCCTGGGCGACCCCCATAGGGACTAAAAGTCGGGGTCACCCCAAACCACCAAGGGCTAAGGAAGGCGAGTCAGTAGTCACCCTCATAAAGCCAGCCTGAAGGATACCTGGTTCCCACCTGGTTCATCCCAGCTACGCCCGGGCTACTCACCCTGCCATCAAATGTGAGTAAAGCCCTTGAAAGACAATTCTGCCTGTGTGGAGTTATTCTGCGCCTTGTGGTACTACAAACCTACACCGGGCCCTGGGGCTTGCCTCACTCTCAGGAGGCTATTCCAACTAACTGCACTCACCATCAGCCCCAGGCGTCCCCTAACCTGCAGTGGCGGTCACCACTGACCGCAATACTGAGAGTGGCGTCACGATCAAAACCGAAGATTTCCTACCTGTGAACAGGATCCAGCTACGTGGAGTCCCTGAAGGTATGCACCGATACAACACCTGTGGGGCTTCACATCTGGCGTCACGAACAGGATAAGGACTAGACCTGTTCAGACAGGTGACCATGTGCCTGGGCGGTCCGCTTGGAAAATTGGAAGCGCCGCCATATTGCCACCATGAAAAGCGCGCTGAAAAACAACAGCAGCCCGCGCTGGAAGAAGTTACCGCCCACGAAGAGGTGTGGCTACCCAGAGATCCTCTGCAGAGTTCTGACCTTGCCAGCTATGAGAGTGGAAGCGTCCAGAGACGTCGGGACAGAAAGGGAGCCAGAAGCCTGCTGCTGGGAGAGGAGCTGCTGAAAGAGGCAGAGCAGAAACTGAACAGCTTGCTATCAGAGGCAACGGCGAGTCCACAGCTGGAGAGTCGTGCAGAAGAGGGCGCAGAAGAAATGGCGTCTGACCGCAGAAATCCAGAACCGGGCTCCGCTGCCTGGTGGTATCGGGAGCTGGCCCAGTTCTGCGACCGACTGGAGAACCGGGTCATGGAGCAGATTAGAGAAGAACGAATGGAACTGCTGGAGATGGCTGCCGCGGTTCGGGCCTATGAAAGGAGAGCCGCGCGCCGAGTGCCAGACAGGACGGCGATGACGCAGACCCCGATGCTGCCACCGGTGGGTGAGTCGAGTGATGCCCCGGCCAGCGCAAGTGCCCCGACCCCTGCTGCTACGCCCGCGGTCCCCGAAGAGGCGTCCGGTGCGGCGACGCTGAAGCAGGCCGCAGCCACGCCAGGCGCGGCCCGCCAAGCCCCGGCCGCCGCAGCGATGCCCTGCTCGGCCCACCAAGACCCGGTCCCTGCAGCAACGCCCAGTCCGGCCCGCAAAGAACCGGCTGCCACCGCGACCCTCATCCGCGTCGCAGGCGTAACGCTGACCCAGGCCGCCGCCCTGCTAGGCCCGGCCCGCCGAGACCCCACCGCCGCAGCAACGCTCGTCCGCGCCGCAAGTGAGGTGCTGAACCAGGCCGCAGCCACGCCAGGCGCGGCCCGCCAAGACCCGGCCGCCGCAGCGATGCCCTGCTCGGCCCGCCAAGCCCCGGCCGCCGCAGCGATGCCCTGCTCGGCCCACCAAGACCCGGTCCCTGCAGCGACGCCCAGCCCAGCCTGCACCGATTCCATTGCGACAGCAACGCCAATCCAGGCCGCCGCCAAACAGGGCGCGGCCCGCCAAGACCAGGCCGCCGCCATGCCGGGCGCGGCCCGCCAAGACCAGGCCGCCGCCATGCCGGGCGCGGCCCGCCAAGACCAGGCCGCCGCCATGCCAGGCGCGGCCCGCCAAGAAGAGATTACCTCATCATTTACCCCGGCCTGCAAGGCCAGAGCAGACACCGCTCCCCAGTCCAAAGAGGTCCCTGCTAGGAAGACCCTGATAGGGGAGGACCCCGAATACTGGAAGCTGAAGGCTGACCTAGAGGCCCAGTTCCCGCAAGAGATGGTGGATCGGTATCTGCTCCCTCCGCATACCCCCAAGGAGATTCAGGCAACCCCTGCAGCCGCACCAGAGAGTCCACCGCCCAGACCAGCTGAAGAAAGCCCATCCCCAGCACTGCCACCAAAGGAGTGCCAAGAAGAACTAAGGGGGAGAGGAGGCCAGGCAGCTGAGGAGCTGACTCCGGAGCCACCAGCAGTGGATCTATACTCAGAGCCGGAGATGTTGCCCTATTCCCGTTGGGATGAGGAAGACCTGACACCGTCCGCTGACGAAGATCTGCCTAAAAGTCTCACCTGGGAGTTTGCAAGCTGTACCACGCAGAGTTCAAGCCGCAAGACAAGGCGTCGCAACAGAACAACGCTGTCCCCTGCACCACAATCTCCAGAGCAGAGGGAAGTTGCAGCCAGAGACCTACAGGAGAAAAGGTTACTGAGAAGGTCCAGAGCCCAGGTCAGAGGACCCCTTTGCAGAGGAGTAGTGGAGGATTTCAACTTGAAAAGCGGATATGGCTTTATTGTAGCCCCTGGTATCAAAGAAGGGATATTTGTCAACAGAAGAGATGTGAGCGCTCATCTGCCTAGAGGACACCCTGGCAGAAACCTAAAGATGGGGGATTCAGTACAATTCACTATGCATGAAGGCGAAAGAGGACTGTACGCGCTTGACGTAGCACTATGCACCAGCAAACCTTACAGCCACCCCATGCTACAAGAAGGAAAAGACAGAGATAAAGACACAGATGAAGATCAAGAGAGAAAAGACAAGGAACCTATAGATGAAACGACCACAGACGACGATAAAGAGCAGGAAAGCAGCAGGTGCCGCAGCCATACAGGCTCAAGCCCTGGTAAAGAGGAGTAAAGTTAAGTAAAGAAAGAAGTTACCAGATGAAGTTTTGAAAAGTTTTGTTTTGCAACGTTCTCAAGTTCAAGCATGTGCCCACAAAAACTATTGTGAGAAAAACCATAAACCTTAAGGCTATGAACTGGCTATAGCCACAAACTCTCGCAGTGTAAATAGTTACACCAGAGGGCACCACCGCCACCAGAGTCAGCCTGTTTAGGGGCTTGGCTCGTCTGCAACCAGGAGGAGCCCGTCCGTATATAGGGCCTTGGCTCACCTGCAACCAGAGAGCACGCCTGTTTATGGGGCCTTGGCTCACCACCACAAAGAGGGTACCTGGTCAGCACCAACTGTGGAGGCCGCCTCTGCATCCTGCCAGAAGAGGCTGAGGGCGCGGATCCACCAGGCCAGGTATACCCTGAAGACTACCAGCCCATGTAAGCCGCCTCTACATCCTGCCAGAAGTGGCTGAAGTCGCGGCCAACGTGAAAGGGTTTTGGGTGGGTTAACGGACTTGTGGGTGGAGGGTGGTGATGTATGGTACCTGGTGCTTTTAAAAATGTTTTACATGTTTTAATGTTTTATGCATTTTAAAATGTTGTCTTGCAGCCCGAGGACGTGCTGGTGATAACTAAGGGGGAATGTGGCGCCCCTGACCTGGTCAGGCACCACTGAGTACTGCACCCATGCTGGGGACAGTACAATACAGGTAATCCAGAAGGCTGACAGGGGTGTGGTACACAGGCGCATAGTAATCAGCTCTCACACATGTACCCATGAGAGGACCCCTGGGGATCCCAGGAGGGGGAAAAGCCTTGACCTTCACTGGAATAGTGGAGGGGGCCAAAAGCCTCCATCTCCTCTCAAGGGGTGTGGTAAGAGAGTCTGGTTGCTAGGTGGCGTAGGCAAGAACAGGAGAGGAGGGGCAGTGAGTCAGTTAGAGGAGAACTCCAAAGGGCTCAGTGAGGAGCAGACCTGTGGGGTTGATGCTGTCTAACAGCGCCCGCGCAGTGGCTATTGACGGGGGAGAACGGTCAACTAGGAGTGCTGCCTGAAAGCCAGCTTCAGCTAGAGAGAAAGCACGGAGTGGGAAGTAAGGAGACTGCTAGAGAGCACCAGGCCCAACCGGGCGGCAGATCCCGAAGCGAAGATAGATCCAGCTTTCTTCTGCTAAACCTGCCGGTGTGGGGCTCCTAAAGCCCACACCACAACACCACAAAAGCCGCAGCCACGTAACCGCAGTGAGGGCCCATAGGTCACAGGAGGCAAGAAGCTGGAGTGGCCTGGTCCGGGGAACAAGCAAACGGCAAACAAAAGGGGGAGAGAGGCTGCAGCATCTTCCCTGGGCGACCCCCATAGGGACTAAAAGTCGGGGTCACCCCAAACCACCAAGGGCTAAGGAAGGCGAGTCAGTAGTCACCCTCATAAAGCCAGCCTGAAGGATACCTGGTTCCAGCCTGGTTCATCCCAGCTACGCCCGGGCTACTCACCCTGCCATCAAATGTGAGTAAAGCCCTTGAAAGACAATTCTGCCTGTGTGGAGTTATTCTGCGCCTTGTGGTACTACAAACCTACACCGGGCCCTGGGGCTTGCCTCACTCTCAGGAGGCTATTCCAACTAACTGCACACACCATCAGCCCCAGGCGTCCCCTAACCTGCAGTGGCGGTCCCCACTGACCGCAATACTGAGAGTGGCGTCACGATCAAAACCGAAGATTTCCTACCTGTGAACAGGATCCAGCTACGTGGAGTCCCTGAAGGTATGCACCGATACAACACCTGTGGGGCTTCACATAAGCCCAGCACAAGCTCACCGGTATATGATAGAACAATATCTAATATATAAAGCTGAATGTGTGTGTGTGTGTGTGTGTGTGTGTGTGTGTGTGTGTGTGTGTGTGTGTGTGTGTGTATGTATGTATGTATGTCCGGGATTGGCATCTGCACCGTCGCAGCTACAGCCACAAAATTTTGCACACTCACACGTCTGGACCCCGAGAGCGTCATAGGCTATGTTGTGAGGCGAAATTTTAACCCCGCGCGTTCCAATTTACCAATCAATTTTGCCCCTATCTACATAATGAGGAAAAAGTGAAACGAAAAGTGTATCCGCACCATCGCATTTACAATCACAAAATTTTGCACAGACACCTCATGTGACCCAGGGAACACCGTAGACTATGTTTTGACAGGAAAATTTAACCCCGCGCTTTACAGTTACTCTCCAAAAAACATGCCTCCATTAAAGTAAATGGAGCCTGGAACTACAGGTTATTAGTAGGAGCTGTGAGTGGTTGCTATAGGAACAAAAGACATTCATAGTATAAAAAGCTTATATGTGAGGTAATAAGATGTCGGTGGGGAGACGGATAGAGAAAGACAGACAGAGACAGACAGGGAAAGAGACAGACAGGGAAAGAGACAGACAGGGACAGACGGGGAAAGAGACAGACAGAGACAGACGGGGAAAGAGACAGACAGAGACAGACGGGGAAAGAGACAGACAGAGACAGACAGGGAAAGAGACAGACAGACGGTGAAAGAGACAGAGAGAGACAGAAGGGGAAAGAGACAGACCTGGAAAGAGACAGACCTGGAAAGAGACAGACAGACATGCAGACAGAGAAAGGCAGACAGGGAAGGAGGAGACAACCAGAGACACAGACAAAGATAGATGGGGAAAGACACAGACCTTGATAGAGACAGACGGGGAAAGAGACAGAGAAATAGAAACAGACAAGACAGAGACAGGCAGACAGGGAAAGACACAGACAAAGAGACGGGGAGACAGACTGGGAAAGAGACAGACCTGGGAAAAAGACAGACCTAGAAAGAGACAGATGGGGAAAGAAACAGAGAAATAGAGACAGACAAAAAAAAAAGAGACAGACAGAGACAGGCAGACGGGGAAAGAAACAAACGGGGAAAGAGACAGACCTGGAAAGAGACAGACGGAGCACATTACTTGGCCAATTTCGTTAAATCTGTGTGGAATATCTGTGGTGATGAAATATATGTTGTGAAATGCTTCTATTAGCTTAGTTTTTGTCTTTTAATAATTACATTTCTATTTGTTTTGTAGTTTTTGTGTGCAGAATACATTTTTGTTAATACATTCTATTTTGTTAACAGCAGTTATTAACCCGGGCGAAGCCGGGTAGTACAGCTAGTACTATATAAACTTCAAGTATATAAACCACCAGTGAGAAAATGGATATTACGGTCCTGTCCATACACATACTGAGGTTAATGAGCCTGGAGTTCTGCTTTTTATGTCTTAGTCCATATAAATCATGTAGTAAATTACAGATTTTCTGGTTTTGCTATTTATGGAAGTTGGTTAAATGAAGCATTAAAATAAGACACTATTTCCGCCATTCAGATGTTCTGTTCCGTTGCATAATTTTTACACTGACTGCTTTCCGTATTTTTAGCAAAAATCATAGAAATGCAAGACAACATAACAATTATTACATTATTCTCACTATAGTCCCCCCAAAATTCTCCCCGTGTATAGTTAGTTACATGTTCCTATACAATCCACATTCAATTTATCATGAAGCCTTGATCTGAGCTTTCCGTGCTCTTATGGGATTAGAAGAGGCGCCTGGTCACTCACTACTGGCTCCTGCCAACAGACGATTGTTGTAACGGCTGGAATTAGAGATAACTCATATCTGGAAATTACAATAGAGGGGTCAAATCAGTGAGAAAAGGGACAAGACGTGTGAGGTCAGGGGGCAGGTTACAGATTTTACATCGGGGGTCAAACATGATTCAGTTCTGGGTTTGATGCTCTTGCTAAAAAGGAGCCCATCATGCAACCTCAGGCGAAGACCATCTTGCTATCTCTTAGTGCGTCCCAAGACGTTGCGAGTGCATATCTTTAAAGGGAGTCTGAAGAAAAGAAGAAGAACTGGCACTCCAGATACTTTTCTTTTTTCCATTTCCTTTATTCCATAGTGTTCCGTGCCACTATGGAACACTATGGAACACTATGGAGCACTATGGAGCACTATGGGACACTATGGAACACTAGGGAACACTATGGAACACTATGGAGCACTATGGGACACTATGGAACACTATGGAACATTATGGAGCATTATGGGACACTGTGGAACACTATGCAACATTATGGAACACTATGGAGCACTATGGAGCACTATGGGACACTGTGGAACACTATGGAACATTATGGAACACTATGGAGCACTATGGGACACTGTGGAACACTATGGAACACTATGGAACACTATGGAGCACTATGGGACACTGTGGAACAGTATGGAACATTATGGAACATTATGGAGCACTATGAGACACTATGGAACACTATGGAACACTGTGGAACACTATGGAACACTGGAACACTATGGAACACTGGAACACTATGGAACACTATGGAACACTGTGGAACACTGTGGAACACTGTGGAACACTATGGAACACTATGAGAACACTATGGAACACTGTGGAACACTGTGAACACTATGGAACACTATAGAACACTGTGGAACACTGTGGAACACTATGGAACACTATGGAACACTGTGGAACACTATGGAACACTATGGGACACTGTGGAACACTATGGAACACTGTGGAACACTATGGAACACTGTGGAACACTATGGAACACTGTGGAACACTATGGAACACTGTGGAACACTATGAGAACACTGTTGAATAAAGCAAATTTAAAAAAGCAAAGTATCTGGAGTGCCAGTCCTTCTTTCCTTCTAATTTGTGGGGTTGCCGATCCCTGGAGACAAGAAGCACCTATGTGACTGAGAGTGCCGCCCCGGAGGTTTTTTGGTATTTTAAAGGGAATCTGTCAGCAGGATTTCACACCCCAAACTATTTATATGCGCATATAGCTCTTTCAAAGACAAGTCCAGCAACACCCTTAGGCTATGTGCGCACGTTGCGTAAAAACATGCAGTTACGCTGCGCTTTGTAGCGCAGCGTAACTGCATGCGTCCAGCGTCCCCTGCACAGTCTATGGAGATTGTGCAGGGGCCGTGCGCACGTGGCGTCTAAGAGCGCAGCGCTTCGGCTACTGCCGAAGCGCTGCGCAAAAAGAAGTGACATGTCACTTCTTTCCTGCGCTTTGCCGGCAGCTCCTGCTCTGTCTATGGGAGGAGCTGCAGGCAGAGCGCATGGAATCGGCGCTCACTACGGACATTTCTGCAGCGATCTAAAGCGCACATGTGCTCTTCAGATCGCTGCAGAAATATCTGCAGGGCTAGTACGCAACGTGCGCACATAGCCTTAGGCTATGTGTCCACGGGAGAAAGTACCTGCGGATTTTTCTACATCAAAATCCGCAGCTTTCCCCCGGAATCCGCAACTTAGCATAGGTGCGGATTTGACGCGGATTTGACGCGGATTTTGATGCGGATTTTGATGCGGATTTTGTCCATTGTACTCTATTGTGTTTCTGAATAAAGCTTAGTCTGTTTTGAAGGAAAAAAAAAGGCTCTTTATGTCATTTCCTGTCCCAACCCTCCTTTCTTCTCCCATTTTGTAATAAAGGGGCAGAAATGTTTAAAGGGAACCTGTCGCCCCTTTTTTTGTAAAAAGCTGCGGCCAACACCACTGTGCTCTTATATACAGTATTTTAACAGGCTGTATATAATAACCCAGTGGTGGTGACCGCAGCTTACAGCCAAAAAATGTGGTGCCATGTTCCCTTTCACTGGTATTTTAAAAAAAAAAAAAAAAAATGTGCTCCGCTGTATTTTCACTGTCCAGCCCGATGCAAGCAAGCAACTGAGGGCTGTGCTTCTCAGCGGGATAAGGCTGAAGCATTCTCTGCCCCTCCCGCTGAGAAAAACAGTCCTCAGCTGCCCCTGAAAATGGCGGCTCCGTTGTGAAGCGCCATTCTCAGGTGCTGTACCGAGGCTCATCCAGCTGCCCTGATGCATTTGGCTGGCTGGGTAATTACGGGGTTAATGCCAGTTTTCTGCAAACTGGCACTAAGCCCGAGGTTCATAATGTCATGCCTGTGTAGACACGGCCATTATGAACCTCCGTTTGGTAATAAAGAAAAGAAAACACTTTTTTTAAAAATTTTATTTGAAAGAAAAACACACACACATCCCTGATTCCCATCTTTATTACTCCCTGAATCCCCCGACGATAATCCATGACAACTCCGAGCCGGGCTCCGATGTGCACCCGGCTGACCCGGCTGAGGGTGCTGGTTATTTTCTTTCATTGGGAAGCTTGGCCAGGTGGAGGAAGCAGCTTTAGACGCTTTCTCTGCTACATGCTGTGTTTGCTGCAGCATTGGTGCTGACTGCAGCAGTCCATGGTGTGCCTATTGTTCGGAGTTGAAGTTTCCCAGTTGTCTGTTTACTTTGACTCCTTTTATGTTGTTCCCCTCTGTGCATGTTTAGTCGCTCCTTTGCATGTGATTGGCAGGTGCACAAGTTTTTATTTTTTCCCCTGTTCGTGTTAGTTGTGGGGTTTGTACTTACGGTCCTTGTTCACCCCTCGGGTAGAGATGGGGGTGCAGAGTTACATCAGGGCTTATATAGGAGTTAGGGACACACTGGTAACTCAAACCTCGCTACCATCAAGCGTACCTCTGAGCTGAGGGACAGCGCTGGGTCAGCAGTCTGATGGTCAGCTTAGGTGTCCCGGTCTGGCCATCCGGTCCCCGGGACACTTATACATGGCTAGTCTGTTCCTCTGTTACTGAGAAATCAGTGCTATAATAGTTTTGCAAATTAGAATAGTTCTGCAGCCTCTGTCACTCCAGCTCTATTCCCCACCTCATCAACTGAGGTCTGCCTGTCTAAATTAGCTATTGAATTATATGTAGTCGTTTAACTCCATAAGCATGCACCTTCAATCTGTCACCAAGTTTTTGATATACCATATGAAGCAGTATGATATAAAGGCAGAGACCCTGATTCCAGTGATTTATCACTTATTTGGCTACTTGCTGTAGTTTTGATAAAATCACTTTTTTATGCTGCAGATCTAGCAGTTCTCTGAAGGCACAGCTTTGTATTACCATACCCACACAACTAATTTACAGCTTTCTGTGTATACTGTGTATAGGCAGAAAGCTGCCAATCAGTGGTGTGGGTGGGGTTACAGCAAGCTCATGAATATGAAGGTCTACATGGCAGCAGGATACTTGTCCTTTCCTCCATTACTGAGAAATCAATGTTTTAATAGTTATGCAAATTAGAATAGTTCTGCCGCCTCTGTCACTCCAGCTCTAGTCCACGCATCATCAAGTGAGGTCTGCCTGTCTAAACGAGCTATTGAATTATATGTAGTTGTTTCCCTCCTCAACTGTGCACCTTCAAAGGAATCTGTCACCAGGTTTTTGATACCCCATATGAGAGCAGTATTATAAAGAGGCAGAGACCCAGATTCCAGTGATTTATCACTTATTTGGCTGCTTGCTGTAATTTTGATAAAATCCCTTTTTTTCTTTTTCATATCCAGCAGTTCTCTGAATGCAGATCTTTGTTTTACCCCAGTCATACCACTAATTGGCAGCTTTCTGTGTACACTGTGCATAGGCAGAAAGCTGCCAATCAGTGGTAGGGCGGTATTCATGAATATAAAGTCTCCATGGCAGCAGGTTTACTAGTCCTCTAGTGATAATCTCCTGTTGATAAAGTAGTGATTTTATCAAAACTGCAGGAAGAAGCCCATTAAGTGACACATCATTGGAATCAGGATCTCTGTCCCTACAACATGCTGCTCTCAGATTAGGTGTCAAAACCTTTCTTACAGATTCCATTTATGCTGTAGTTACAGATTGGCAAATTGTTCCAAATGCACCAGGCTCATGTGTTACGCCGTGTGCCAATTTTATTGGGCTTTATACACTTTTTAGGCTTTGCTTAACAAGGGGACAGGGCCGAGATTTAGAGGACAGGGGTTTTTTTGCACAAAAAATCAGGTCTAACACAAACCAACTCACAGATATGATAAAATTGGAGAAACGTGAAGACACGCCAAATTGATCATACAGCGTGAACCACTGCGATAGATCTGGCACAAATCTAATTCTAAGCTTTGTCAATTTAAGACCGGATTAGTAAATCAAACCCATTACCTCTATATGGAGAACACTGTAACCTTCAGTGGATCATCTGAAGACTGACTGGACCCTGCCCAAAAGTAGTAAAAAATAAAAAACTACTCCGGTTCCTGTGTCTAGTATGACATTGGTTTAATGATCAGAAATCAGTGATAATACGGAACATCTGGAAACACTTTTACTCTGTAGCTGTTTTTTTAATAGTTCAATTAAGGAAAAATTGTTATTGATACATTACGAAAACAGATATTATCTGTGCATTGTGGTTTTGGTCGTTGCTTCATGTATACTTTGCCTCTTGATGACCTGAATGGAGTATATATTTTATTAAAAAACAAACTTTGTTTGCGTGGGTTTCCTCCGGATTCTCCAATTTCCTCCCATACTCCATAGACCTAATAATAGGTAATTTAGATTGTGAGCCCCAATGGGGACAGTGATGATATCTGTACCTTGTGGAGGAATATGATGGTGCTATTTAAAATTATAATATTGGAAGATGGATAGATGGGGGCTTTCAGTATTTTGACACTAATGTTCTTCTGTATGAAATAGAAGGGGTTCTTGTGATGCTAGTCATTACGGATAGTATAGATGGAAGTCTAGGCAGACAAGCTGGGGTCAGGAAACAGGAGGACACGACAGGACCCAGGGAGTAAGCAGAATTGCAGTCAAGTCACAGAACAATGGTCAGAATACCAGGGGAGGACATATTTGATTCAGGGAGCAGACAGGGATGTGGTCAGGTAACGGTCTGACGTCAGAAGCCAGCAGGTAACGACAAGAACAGGGAGCAGGCAGAGACGGGGTCAGGTAACAGTATGAGGTCAGAAGCCAGGAGGTAACGACAAGAACAGGAAGCAGGCAGAGACGGGGTCAGGTAACGGTATGAGGTCAGAAGCCAGGAGGTAACGACAAGAACAGGGAGCAGGCAGAGACGTGGTCAGGTAATGGTCTGAGGTCAGAAGCCAAGAGGTATTGACAAGAACAGGAAGCGGGCAGAGAGGAGTCAAGCAATGGTCCGGGGTCACGAAACTTAGATCAGAACACAAGCTCTTGGCTATATGCTCTTGGCTTGTGCTTGTGTTCTGATCAAAGTTTCTTGACCCCGGACCGTTGCTTGACTCCTCTCTGCCCGCTCCCTTTTCTTGTCATTACCGCCTGGCTTCTGACCTCATACCGTTACCTGACCTGACTACGTGTCTGTCTGCTCCCTGAATCTACAGAACCATAACTGCAGAACCAGAGAGCACGACTGGCGAGGTCCTGGGGAAGCATGCTCGGTAATGAAATGGAGCAATTACCAGGAAGGTGAAACACCTGAGTTAAAGCACTCCCCAGAACCCGCATGGAATCCTGTTCTGTCAATCAACCTGCCAGCTAGTGCTCAGAGAAACACAGCAGAGCATGTCCAAATATGCAAGATGCTCTGCACAAAGGAATAATGTCACTGCCGGCTCTGTAGTTCAGAAAGGCGCGGCAGAGCATCACCTGTGTGCAAGATGCTCTGCACAGAGGAATTGTGACAGTTGTGTTTAGA
Source organism: Anomaloglossus baeobatrachus (assembly GCF_048569485.1). Taxonomy (NCBI): domain Eukaryota; kingdom Metazoa; phylum Chordata; class Amphibia; order Anura; family Aromobatidae; genus Anomaloglossus; species Anomaloglossus baeobatrachus. The sequence goes on from NC_134362.1 coordinate 53,936,551, forward strand.
GATGAGCGACTACTAATGTATTTGGGTTTGGGTTATTCATACCGAATACGTAGTACTCATCCGGTGTTCATCACGAATACCAAAGCTAATGCAAGTCAATGGGGAACCCGAGCACTTTCTTGAAGATATCCCAGAAAAATGCTCGGGTTACTCATTGGCTTTGCATTAGGTTCATTATTGTGACAAATACTGGAATAATACTAGTGAAAACAAGGACTATCCAGCAACTCATCCGATATTTTTCTTTAAAATTCATAGAAATTTATTGAAAACAACATGGGGTATAAAATCAAGCAGTCCATGGTTCGCTCGCTAAGAGTAAGTATCTATGAGTAAGGATCTTATCTTTAGATCCGAAACGCGTCAGGTGTCATTTATGGACTTTTAAATTGTGTGTTCATATTTTTAACATGAAGATCCAATAGAGAATTTTCTATTTTTTACATAATTTTTGGATGGTATCCTAATTGGTGCTGCAATCTATCTACTATTTATGCAGTATTGTATAGACACAGGCACCAAAAAGTTGTAATGGATAAAGACAGCTCATGGTATATTTGGGCCAATAGGTGATAGAGTCATAGTGAGACCCATGTTCAAAGATGATTTTGGAGCCAGACTTGACCTGAAGATCATTTGAAGTCACCGATTGGCAGTTCAGGTCTCCATCCACATGCAGGCAGCCATAAACCGATCTCATTCGGGAGAGGGTGGGCGAGGTTTTTCCACTTTTTTAGTTTGGTGCACATTACCTCTGATCATGCTGATGTTATCCCCAGTGCGAATCACTGAAACACTACAAGTTCACACTGGGATGAGCACCGAGTGTACCCGAGCACGGCCATGCTCGCGCAAGTGGTTTGCATTTGTAAAGCCTCCGAACTCCGAACCCAAACATTGTTTTCTTTGAAAATTCTAAGCTCGTTTTGAACACCAAACCCAAACTTTAGGTTCGCCCATCTCTTCCCCTGTTAAGTCTGCTTTCACACATCCATTTTTTGCAGTGTGGCTCAATCCGGCTCAAAAATCTATGCAATGGATGCGGCGAAAAAACGGATCAGTTGCATACGTTTTTCCATGCGGCCCGTCCGTTTTTTGACGGATGCGGCTTGATACTGAGCATGCGCACTTCAAAAAACGCATCCGGCCGCCGGATGCGGTTTTTGCCGCAGGACGCCGCATCCGGCGTAAATTGCGCCGGATCCGCCAACGTTCCATTTGGCCGCCGCATAGGCTAAATATGTCACATCCGGCAAAAACTGGACGCAACGCAAGGCCTTGCGGCACAATACGGCGCTAATGCAAATCTATGCAGAAAAACGCAACCGGCGGCAAAAAAAAAAAACGGTTGCGTTTTTTCTGCAAAGCGCCGTATTGTGCCGCTCAGCAAAAAATGGATGTGTGAAAGCAGCCTTAACTCCACAAGTACAGACATGTTTTTTTTTGTTTTCTTTGATTGCCATAATCCGCCTTCTAAGCCTAGTCAGCTATTGCATTTGTTTTGCAAGTGCTGACACCAGCCCTGGCAATGGAGATGGCGATATGTATGCCAACCATCCAAAACTGCTGGACAGTTCATTAAAAGATGGTTTTTGTTTAAAAAAAAAAAACAATTTCCCACTGTCCATATTAAAAAAAAATGAAATGTGCAAATAAAATTCAGATAGGAAGAGGAATTGAACTCTAGTGCTGCCTATTGGGTGTAGCTATCCTGAAAAGTCAATATAAAATAGCCTTTAACGTCATTGAAAATAATGAATGTAAGCGAGGGACAGATACTGTATACCATTGGTGCAACCTGTGCAGGGGCATAAAGGGGACCACCCACCTCCGAGGCAGCATGCAGCTCTTGTCACAGATGCATAAAGGGGCCCATGCATTGTTCTTGCCCCCAGGGTCAAACACGTTTCTGGCCTCCACTGCGCTTAGTATTTGCCTTAGTTTTTCTGGCCTCCATTACAAGTAGGGGCTGTGGAGGCCAAAAACGTGTTTACCAATTTTTTTTCGTGTTTATGTGGCGCCCCAGGACCTGGTCGCCACAACAGCATTGCCCCTCCAAAGGGTTAATGCTGAGCCTGGAGGTAATTGGGAGGTCTATTGGCCAGTAAGTTTAACATCCAACGCAGTTCTCCCTCAGGCCAGCAGGGGGAGCTCTGAACTTGGAGTTCCAGGGAGCATTCCTTAAGTCTGACCTGAGGGAGGAAGTAGTGTTCAGTCTGTAGAGAGAAGTCTTAGCAAGCAGACGCAGAGTAGTGCTGTCCTGTGGAACTGGGGCCTAGAGCTGGAGCAGCTTGGCCCAGGGAGGCAGAAGGAGCAGAGAGGCACAAAAGAGACTCGGACATCGGAGTCTGTGGCCACCAGGGCCTAAAATACTCCCTGGTAGCCGAATCCGAAGGGCAGGAGAGCTGCAAGCACCTGGCCCATAAACAGCCCGAAGGTACAGCTGCATCATCAGGGCCCGGTGTGGACTCCAGCAGAGAAGCACCAGAGAGGGCCTGCGCAGCCTACCACAGAGGGAAAGGGACGTACCACCGGTCCCAGCAGCAAGAGGGCCATTGCTGGATTCAGAGAGCAGGGTCCTATCACAGCAAGGAAAAGAACAGGAGTAGGCCTCATACTCATCTGGCCAAAACGACAGCTCAGTTACTTCCAGGCCGGCCGGAGCCCTCTACCCCAGGACTAACCATTTGTGAAGTAAAAGAGAAGGTAAAGAGACTGTTGTTTGTGCCTGTTTCTTTCATGCCTGTCGGCCCTGCACCGTGTTTTCCACACAACACCATAGACTCTCACGAGCACCAACAGTGTCCCCGGGGCACCGCTCCACCTGTGGGGAGCAGTACCACCATTGCTGCCATATCATCACCCCGGAAGCCCTACACAGCAGCGGCGGCTTAATAGCCGCATACCACAGGTGGCGTCACGAACACAAACCCCAAGTCACCAGCCATATTTAACTGACACCCACCAGGGCCACGGAGTCGGGCCCCGCCACCACTGACTACCCCCGGACTAGTCCGGCCCGGCACCGGGTGTCCCATAGCCCTGGGGTGGGCGAGTCATTTAAGTCTGTGTGCCAGCTAGACTTGTTTTTAAAGGGAACCTGTCACCAGATTTGGGGACTATAAGCTGCAGCCACCACCACTGAGCCCTTATACACAGCATTCCAGAATACAGTATATAAGAGCCCAGGCCGCTGTGTATGACACAAAAAATACTTTTATAATACTCACCTAGGTGGCAGTCTGGTCCAATAGGTGTCGCTGCTCTCCAGTCTGGCATCTCCTCTCTGCGCCGATTGCCATCCTCCTTCTTCTGAAGCCCGTGTGCATGACGCATCCTACGTCATCTACAAAGGCCGGCATTGCGGTCTTGCGCAGGCGCACATCAAAATATTGTAGTGCGGATGTGCAACGAACATCCAACATCTTAGGGGCCACACGAGCATATGGCACTTGATGCGAGTGCATCGGATGCTACCCTCAACTCTCGCTTTGCTGCGAGTGTAAGCCGATTGTCATGAAACTGTGATCCGATCCTTTAAACTTTCCTTGCACCTGTGCATTTCAGTACTTTGATCTTTGCTCAGCAGGGTAGATCAAAGTGCACCTGCGCAGGACCGCAATGCAAGAGCCTGGGCTGGGAAAAAGGAGGACGGTGATCGCAGCAGAGAGGAGGTGCCAAACCGGAGAGCAGTGACACCCATCGGACCGGGGAGCAGCGACACCCATAGTACCAGGGAGCAGTGACACACATCGGACCGGGGAGCAGCGACACCCATCAGACCTGGGAGCAGCGACACCCATCGGACCGGGGAGCAGCAACACCCATCGGACCGGGGAGCAGCGACACCCATCGGACCGGGGAGCAGCGACACCCATCGGACTGTGGAGCAGCGACACCCATCGGACCGGGGAGCAGCGACACCCATCAGACCGGGAAGCAGCGACACCCATCAGACCAGGGAGCAGCGACACCCATCGGACCGAGGAGCAGCGACGCCCATCGGACCGGGCAGCAGCGACACCCATCGCACTGGAGAGCAACAACACCCATTGGACTGGACCGCCCCCTAGGTGAGTATTATAAAGGTGTTTTTTACATTCTACACAGCAGCCTAGGCTCTTATATACAGCATTCAGGAATACTGTATATAAGAGCTCACTGGTGGTGGCCGCAGCTTATAGTCATGAAATCTAACGACAGGTTCCCTTTAAGGATCTAGTAAAACATATAATTTTTATGGATTGTCACACTGCTGGTTTTTCCTTTCTTATCATCATTTTACAGTACGCAGTGAATTCTTCATATTAGTATTTTGGATATATTTTTTGGTTTTCCAATTTGCCATTGAAATTCTGGTCTGCACATAATGTAGTAATGTCCAAAAAAAAAAGATTGTCAACCCCCAAGGCAAACCCTTGTACTTGTACTATGCATTCAGATCAGTGTCCTGTGAAGTGTAAAAACATTTACGGTAATTTAGATTTTACATTTTCTTGTATTTGTGTAGAAGCGGTGACTTCCCATCATAACTGTCAGTCAGTAAGGGATCTCGCTGTCAGTAATTTTCTACTACATGCCATTTCTGCAACGATGAACAGAGCAGCGCCAACAGTTTCTTTTTTATGTATACAGTACAGACCAAAAGTTTGGACACCCCTTCTCATTCAAAGAGTTTTCTTTATTTTCATGACTCTGAAGATTGTAGATTCACATTGAAGGCATCAAAACTATGAATTAACACATGTGGAATGAAATACTTAACAAAAAAGTGTGAAACAACTGAAAATATGTCTTATATTCTAGGTTCTTCAAAGTAGCCGGTTACTGCTTTGCACACTCTTGGCATTCTTTTGATGAGCTTCAAGAAGTAGTCACCGGAAATGGTTTTCCAACAGTCTTGAAGGAGTTCCCAGAGATGCTTAGCACTTGTTGGTCCTTTTGGCTTCACTTTGCGGTCCAGCTCACCCCAAACCATCTCGATTGGGTTCAGGTCTGGTGACTGTGGAGGCCAGGTCATCTGGCGTAGCACCCCATCACTCTCCTTCTTAGTCAAATAGCCCTTACACAGCCTAGAGGGGTGTTTTTGGTCATTGTCCTGTTGAAAAATAAATGATGGTCCAACTAAACGCAAACCGGATGGAATAGCATGCCGCTGCAAGATGCTGTGGTAGCCATGCTGGTTCTGTATGCCTTCAATTTTGAATAAATTCCCAACAGTGTCACCAGCAAAGCACCATCACACGTGCTCCTCCATGCTTCATGGTGGGAACCAGGCATGTAGAGTCCATCCGTTCACCTTTTCTGCGTCGCACAAAGACACAGTCGTTGGATCCAAAGATCTCAAATTTGGACTCATCAGAGCAAAGCACAGATTTCCACTGGTCTAATGTCCATTCCTTGTGTTCTTTAGTCCAAACAAGTCTCTTCTGCTTGTTGCCTGTCCTTAGAAGTGGTTTCCTAGCAGCTATTTTACCATGAAGGCCTGTTGCACAAAGTCTCCTCTAAACAGTTGTACTAGAGATGTGTCTGCTGCTAGAACTCTGTGTGGCATTAACCTGGTCTCTAATCTGAGCTGCTGTTAACCTGCGATTCTGAGGCTGGTGACTCGGATAAACTTATCCTCCGCAGCAGAGGTGACTCTTGGTCTTCCTTTCGTCGAGTGGTCCTCATGTGAGCCAGTTTTTTTGTAGAGTTTGATGGTTTTTGCCACTGCACTTGGGGACACTTTCAAAGTTTTCCCAATTTTTCTGACTGACTGACCTTCAGTTCTTAAAGTAATGATGGCCACTCGTTTTTCTTTACTTATCTGCTTTTGTCTTGCCATAATACAAATTCTAACAGTCTATTCAGTAGGACTATCAGCTGTGTATCCACCAGACTTCTGCACAACACAACTGATGGTTCCAACCCCATTTATAAGGCAAGAAATCCCACTTATTAAACCTGACAGGGCACACCTGTGAAGTGAAGACCATTTCCGGTGACTACCTCTTGAAGCTCATCAAGAGAATGCCAAGAGTGTGCAAAGCAGTAATCAAAGCAAAAGGTGGCTACTTTGAAGAACTTAGAATATAAGACATATTTTCAGTTGTTTCACACTTTTTTGTTAAGTATTTCATTCCACATGTGTTAATTCATAGTTTTGATGCCTTCAATGTGAATCTACAATTTTCAGAGTCATGAAAATACAGAAAACTCTTTGAATGAGAAGGGGTGTCCAAACGTTTGTTCTGTACTGTATATATAAAAAAGAAACTGTTGGCGCTGCTCTGTTCGTCGTTGCAGAAATGGCATGTAGTAGAACTGTACTGTTATATATATATATATATATATATATATATATATATATATATATATATTATTTTTATTTTTTTTTACATTTACTGTTTAGTGTATTGTAATTCTGCGGGACCAGGGACAGGCAGAAATTCCAGCAAGTTTACAACGTTTACTTTCTACAATGTTCCCCTCTTTCCCCTGTCTGCACAGTTAAACAGTGAAGTTGAGAAAAGATTTACTCTCTTCTGTAATATGAACAAAACAGCCCCATAGTGGAAAGACCTTTATTAAATCAAGATTAGTGTAGCAAAAAATGTCTGGTTTACTTGAAGTTGTATCAGATAAATCTCGCGCAGAATATCTTCTTAGAGATCTTGTAAATATACTTGAATGTATTTCAGTAACAGCGTGACATTAAACTCTGCTGGTAGGATAGGACTTTTCCTTCGAGGAGCCGACCCTCTAAACCGAGAGCCTGAGCCATAATATCCTGCACTCTACAACAATGGACAAAGTAGACCTGTGTGTACTTCAAAAGTTACACAGCCCTAAGCTGTAAAATTGTGTGACGTTGTTTGTTTCCTCTGGTCCCTGTCCAATTCTCACAAGTTTAAAAGTGGAACCCGGCTCAGAACAGAACCTGAGAGTGTTAGAAGTGACACTTCAGGACAAAGACAAAGGGAGAAGACCCGATAATCCTTCAGAGAGGTGTATATGTATATACAAGAATGTTTATATTGCCTGAGGATGTCACGAAGAATTAGAGGAAAAAATGGTAAAGACAAAGGACGAGTAATGAAGTATAAAAGCAGGTTTGTCCTCTGTCTCTGGGAACATTTTCATACCAACAGAACGAGGGGAATTTAATAAAGGGGTTATCTGCAACTTTTATATTTTTTACAATGGGCTTAAAGAGGACCAACCACCAGGATTTTCCTATATAAACTAAAGCCAGGGCTATACTGGTGCTATCATGCTGATTCTATACATACCTTTAGTTGTGAGATCGGAGGTATAATTTCTGAAATACAGGCAAGTAAAGCGTGTGGAATGCAGTGTTACTTGATTGATAGGTGCTGCAGAATATCTAATAGGTTGTTCGGGTTTTGTTAGTTATTCCCACCCCTGTCTGTTGCCTGTCCTTCCGCCCCCCTGTGCTTTCCCCTTCCTTCCTCCCCTTGTAATAACAGAGACAGGAGGAGGAAGGACATACAGGCAGACAGGGGCGGGAATAACTAGCAAAACCCAACCCACCTATTAGATATTCTGCAGCACCTATCAATCAAGTAACAGTGAATTTCACAAACTTTACTTGCCTACATTTGAGAAACTATATATCCGATTTCAAAACTAAAGGTATGTATATAATCAGCATGATAGTGCCAGTATAGCACTGGCTTTAGTTTATATAGGAAAATCCTGGTGGTTGGTCCTCTTTAAAACTTACAAGCAGCTAGTTTTTAGCTACCTGCCTGTTCTGCCCAGCGCAGATTTCCGACAGCTCAGAACAGTCAAAAACTACTGCTCCTGACAGCAATGTTCAGCTTCCGCTGATGCACATCCACAAAGCAGCTGCTTCTCTCCTGCTCTGCCTAGTTGTTGGGGTATCACTGCCAATGTGATGCTGACTGACAGCCAGCTCCCCGCTGCCTAACTCCGTTGTTTTCCACCAGGTGGCGCTATAGGTGGTTTCATTGCGTAGTGCATGGCTACTTTACTATACCTAGACACCACTTCTATGCCTATAGCTGCCGCCATTCTCAAATTAATGGTGGTGGACAGGATATGGGTGGACACACTGTATAAGGCAAATTTAAAAAAAGAGAAACATCGCCTCCTCCAACCCTTAGGCTATGGTCAAACATAGCGTTTTTGCACTCTCATTACTTTCAATAGTGAAAATGCTGCAAAAAATACTGTAAGAATGTAAATGCTCTTTCTTTAAAATAATGCAGCAAGTGTTTCCATTTAAGTCAAGGAAAAAAGGAATTGTGTGTATGACGTGTTTCATATTTTTCCCATTGTAAAAACTAAAGGGAGGGATTGCAATACACCATGGAATACATGTAGAGCAGACCTGGGCAAGGGGCGGCCCGCGGGCCACATCCGGCCCGCCTGCTCTCTGTGACCGGCCCGCCTGTCTTCAGCCGGTGCAGTGGACCCGGGCTGCAGCGTGCCACTGCAGAGCAAGGAGAGATCCTGTGCAGGTCCGCACTGTTCCCCGCCGGCACTAATTGTCAGTGACACACGCGCGCGCTCTGACGTTGTCAGTACTGCGCTGCGTGTGTCATTTCAAAAGTTCCCGCCGGGCAGGAGAAGGAGCAGCACAGCAGAGGAATAATTCATGTTGCAGGACCTGCGATGATGTCACGCCCATGTGACTGTGTGGTAGGAGACACAGGATGCCGGGCAGAAAGCAAAGATACTGAATCCTGACGGAGATGTGGACACATGATGACTGGTAATAAGAAAAGAAAGGACATGAGGGGGAGGGGGGCTGCAGGGTGAGTGCATATGTGGGAACATGGAGCTGCAGGGTGAGTGCATATGTGGGAACATGGAGCTGCAGGGTGAGTGCATATGTGGGAACATGGAGCTGCAGGGTGAGTGCATATGTGGGAACATGGAGCTGCAGGGTGAGTGCATATGCGGGAACATGGAGCTGCAGGGTGAGTGCATATGTGGGAAGATGGAGCTGCAGGGTGAGTGCATATGTGGGAACATGGAGCTGCAGGGTGAGTGCATATGCGGGAACATGGAGCTGCAGGGTGAGTGCATATGTGGGAACATGGAGCTGCAGGGTGAGTGCATATGTGGGAACATGGAGCTGCAGGGTGAGTGCATATGCATACCTCCCAACTTTTCAAGAAAGGAAAGAGGGACAAAGTATGCGGCGCGCGCAGCGCGCCGCGGCAAATTTTGACCACGCCCCTAGCCACACCCCTAGCCACACCCATTTGGAAGTAAGGGTCATTCAGCAGATGCCCTGGACTGTTCATTCATATTCATAGCAGTCAGAATTTTTTTATATTTCTGTGTCACTATATGACATGTTGCTTATTTGTGCCTATCAATCCGTGTTCACACGTTGCATAAATTCTGTTTCTTTTTGTTTCTGTCTGCACCAAACTACACAATAACAATCTTCTCTGTTTTTTCCATTTTTGCTGCATTTTTTCTGCCTTTTCTCCATTATTTAATGCGTTTTTGGTTCAGATGTGAATCTGCGTTTTTAAGTGTTTTTATTGTACAGAGAAGCTTTTTCCTGCATTTTTTAAGCTCCACATAGAAACCTCCAGAGAAACCCCCCCCCCCCCCCCGAAAACCGCAGAATTCAGCGGCGTCTTTTCATGGAACCACATACACTTTACTTGGACAATTAAACACAGCAGAATAAATGTGCAAAAAAAAGCAGAAAAATATGCAGCATTTACACTACATGGGAATATGGACTAATTGTCCAAGCAAAGTGGATGAGACGTCCTGAAATCTCCGCCCCTGGTGCGTGGAAAGACGCCGCTGAACGGTGCGGATTTGGTGTTTCTTTCTTTATAAGCTTCAGGATTCACATCAGCAACAAATATGTATCAAATAAGGGGGACAATGTATAAAAAATACCGCAAACACGCAATAATCAGAGAACATTGTTATTGCACTCGTGGCGCGGACACCTGCAGAAAAAAATGCAGCATTTACGCTATGTGTGAACACGGCCTCAGTGATCCATTTTTATTACATTTTTTATGGGTTTTAATAAAGAAAAATAATAAATTGCGCCTTTTTTTTCCCGCCATTTACCGATCCCCATAAATAATCCTGATCGCTGTGTTGTTCAGGTTATTACGATTACAGGGACACCAAATATGTCCCTTTTATTTGCTGATTTGTGATGTTTATTATTTTATAAAAAAGAGCAATAAAATTACATTATTCTATTGTTTTTTATTATTTTTAGTAACTTTATTAGAAGAAAAAAAATCCTCTTTTCCTCTCCCTCTAGAATACAGGACATAGAGATGGCTGCATTGTAGGTTCATTTATGTGAAATCCTCCCTCTGACATCATCAATCCTAGTGGCTCAACAGCTAGAGCAGCTAGGAAAGCCAGGAGGTTGCTGGACACAAGTTTTGAACGTTGCTGGTTTGAATCCAAGGTGGTGAAGATAAAAAAAAAAAAAAATTGTATTTGTATTTTTTCCTCATTTCTATATAGTAGTTTTATGGGAACAAATGAATCTGACTCTTTCACCAACATTGAGATACAGTATTTATCTATCTATCTATCTATCTCTATCCCTCTATCTATCTATCTATCTATGATTCTATCTCTCTATCTATCTATGATTCTATCTCTATCTATTATCTGTCGTGTATCTATATATCCCTCTATCATCCATCCCTCTATCATCCATCCATCCCACTATCATCCATCCCTCCCTCTATCTCTCCATTCATCTCTCCATTCATCCCTCCATTCATCCCTCTAACCCTCCCTCTATCCCTCCATTCATCCCTCCATTCATCCACCCATCCCTCCCTCTATCCCTCCATTCATCCCTCCATTCATCCCTCTATCATCCATCCATCCCTCCCTCTATCCCTCCATTCATCCCTCCCTCTATCCCTCCATTCATCCCTCTATCATCCATCCATCCCTCCCTCTATCCCTCCATTCATCCCTCTATCCCTCCATTCATCCCTCATCCATCCCTCCCTCTATCCCTCCATTCATCCCTCCATTCATCCTTCTATCATCCATGCATCCATCCCTCCCTCTATCCCTCCTTTCATCCATCTATCCCTCCATTCATCCCTCCTTCTATCCCTCTATTCATCCCTCCATTCATCCCTCTATCATCCATCCATCGCTCCCTCTATCCCTCCATTCATCCCTCTATCATCCATCCATCCCTCTATCCCTCCTTTCATCCCTCTATCCCTCCATTCATCCCTCTATCATCCATCCATCCCTCCCTCCCTCTATCCCTCCATTCATCCCTCTATCATCCATCCATCCATCCCTCTATCCATCCCTCTATCATCCATCCATCCATCCCTCCCTCTATCCCTCCATTCATCCCTCCATTCATCCCTCTATCATCCATCCATCCCTGCCTCTATCCCTCCATTCATCCCTCCCTCTATCCCTTCATTCATCCCTCTATCATCCATCCATCCCTGCCTCTATCCCTTCATTCATCCCTCCCTCTATCCCTCCATTCATCCCTCTATCATCCATCCATCCCTCCCTCTATCCCTCCATTCATCCCTCCATTCATCCCTCTATCATCCATCCATCCCTGCCTCTATCCCTCCATTCATCCCTCCCTCTATCCCTCCATTGATCCCTCTATCATCCATCCCTCCCTCTATCCCTCCATTCATCCCTCTATCATCCATCCATCCCTCTATCCCTCCATTCATCCCTCTATCATCCATCCATCCCTGCCTCTATCCCTCCATTCATCCCTCCCTCTATCCCTCCATTCATCCCTCTATCATCCATCCATCCATCCATCCCTCTATCCCTCCATTCATCCCTCTATCATCCATGCATCCATCCCTCCCTCTATCCCTATATTCATTCCTCCATTCATCCCTCTATCATCCATCCATCCCTCTATCCCTCCTTTCATCCCTCTATCCCTCCATTCATCCCTCCTTCTATCCCTCCATTCATCCCTCTATCATCCATCCATCCCTCTATCCCTCCATTCATCCCTCTATCATCCATCCCTCCCTCTATTCCTCCATTCATCCCTCTATCATCCATCTATCCATCCCTCTATCCCTCCATTCATCCCTCCTTCTATCCCTCCACTCATCCCTCTATTCATCCCTCTATCATTCATCCATCCCTCCCTCTATCCCTCCTTTCATCCCTCTATCCCTCCATTCATCCCTCTATCATCCATCCATCCCTCTATCCCTCTTTTCATCCCTCTATCCCTCCATTCATCCCTCTATCATCCATCCATCCCTCCCTCTATCCCTCCTTTCATCCCTCTATCCCTCCATTCATCCATCCATCCCTCCCTCTATCCCTCCTTTCATCCCTCTATCCCTCCATTCAGCCCTCCATCTTTGCAGCTGAATAACCTGCTTCTGGTGTCTCCCCTGCAGTATAGAGGTCAAGATAACAAAATCTTCCTATTGCTTTCAATAGAGACAGTAGCTCAGTGGTTAGAGCTGCTGCCTTTGAAACAATGAACTCACAGCTCCACGAGTTCGAGTCCCGGCCGCCCCGAAAATCCAGAGCCGATGATAATTTAATTTAATTTATTCACTCCACTGAGGGGAGGAGCCGGGACATCAGCTGTGAGCCGCGGGAGTGCGGGACAGCCCTGATAAATCGTGCAAGTCCCGCAGAATCCGGGACGGTTGGGAGGTATGCATATGTGGGAACATGGAGCTGCAGGGTGAGTGCATATGTGGGAACATGGAGGTGCAGGGTGAGTGGCATATGTGGGAACATGGAGCTGCAGGGTGAGTGCATATGTGGGAACATGGAGCTGCAGGGTGAGTGCATATGTAGGAACATGGAGGTGCAGGGTGAGTGGCATATGTGGGAACATGGAGCTGCAGGGTGAGTGCATATGTGGGAACATGGAGCTGCAGGGTGAGTGCATATGTGGGAACATGGAGCTGCAGGGTGAGTGCATATGCATACCTCCCAACTTTTCAAGAAAGGAAAGAGGGACAAAGTATGCGGCGCGCGCAGCGCGCCGCGGCAAATTTTGACCACGCCCCTAGCCACACCCCTAGCCACACCCATTTGGAAGTAAGGGTCATTCAGCAGATGCCCTGGACTGTTCATTCATATTCATAGCAGTCAGAATTTTTTTATATTTCTGTGTCACTATATGACATGTTGCTTATTTGTGCCTATCAATCCGTGTTCACACGTTGCATAAATTCTGTTTCTTTTTGTTTCTGTCTGCACCAAACTACACAATAACAATCTTCTCTGTTTTTTCCATTTTTGCTGCATTTTTTCTGCCTTTTCTCCATTATTTAATGCGTTTTTGGTTCAGATGTGAATCTGCGTTTTTAAGTGTTTTTATTGTACAGAGAAGCTTTTTCCTGCATTTTTTAAGCTCCACATAGAAACCTCCAGAGAAACCCCCCCCCCCCCCCCGAAAACCGCAGAATTCAGCGGCGTCTTTTCATGGAACCACATACACTTTACTTGGACAATTAAACACAGCAGAATAAATGTGCAAAAAAAAGCAGAAAAATATGCAGCATTTACACTACATGGGAATATGGACTAATTGTCCAAGCAAAGTGGATGAGACGTCCTGAAATCTCCGCCCCTGGTGCGTGGAAAGACGCCGCTGAACGGTGCGGATTTGGTGTTTCTTTCTTTATAAGCTTCAGGATTCACATCAGCAACAAATATGTATCAAATAAGGGGGACAATGTATAAAAAATACCGCAAACACGCAATAATCAGAGAACATTGTTATTGCACTCGTGGCGCGGACACCTGCAGAAAAAAATGCAGCATTTACGCTATGTGTGAACACGGCCTCAGTGATCCATTTTTATTACATTTTTTATGGGTTTTAATAAAGAAAAATAATAAATTGCGCCTTTTTTTTCCCGCCATTTACCGATCCCCATAAATAATCCTGATCGCTGTGTTGTTCAGGTTATTACGATTACAGGGACACCAAATATGTCCCTTTTATTTGCTGATTTGTGATGTTTATTATTTTATAAAAAAGAGCAATAAAATTACATTATTCTATTGTTTTTTATTATTTTTAGTAACTTTATTAGAAGAAAAAAAATCCTCTTTTCCTCTCCCTCTAGAATACAGGACATAGAGATGGCTGCATTGTAGGTTCATTTATGTGAAATCCTCCCTCTGACATCATCAATCCTAGTGGCTCAACAGCTAGAGCAGCTAGGAAAGCCAGGAGGTTGCTGGACACAAGTTTTGAACGTTGCTGGTTTGAATCCAAGGTGGTGAAGATAAAAAAAAAAAAAAATTGTATTTGTATTTTTTCCTCATTTCTATATAGTAGTTTTATGGGAACAAATGAATCTGACTCTTTCACCAACATTGAGATACAGTATTTATCTATCTATCTATCTATCTCTATCCCTCTATCTATCTATCTATCTATGATTCTATCTCTCTATCTATCTATGATTCTATCTCTATCTATTATCTGTCGTGTATCTATATATCCCTCTATCATCCATCCCTCTATCATCCATCCATCCCACTATCATCCATCCCTCCCTCTATCTCTCCATTCATCTCTCCATTCATCCCTCCATTCATCCCTCTAACCCTCCCTCTATCCCTCCATTCATCCCTCCATTCATCCACCCATCCCTCCCTCTATCCCTCCATTCATCCCTCCATTCATCCCTCTATCATCCATCCATCCCTCCCTCTATCCCTCCATTCATCCCTCCCTCTATCCCTCCATTCATCCCTCTATCATCCATCCATCCCTCCCTCTATCCCTCCATTCATCCCTCTATCCCTCCATTCATCCCTCATCCATCCCTCCCTCTATCCCTCCATTCATCCCTCCATTCATCCTTCTATCATCCATGCATCCATCCCTCCCTCTATCCCTCCTTTCATCCATCTATCCCTCCATTCATCCCTCCTTCTATCCCTCTATTCATCCCTCCATTCATCCCTCTATCATCCATCCATCGCTCCCTCTATCCCTCCATTCATCCCTCTATCATCCATCCATCCCTCTATCCCTCCTTTCATCCCTCTATCCCTCCATTCATCCCTCTATCATCCATCCATCCCTCCCTCCCTCTATCCCTCCATTCATCCCTCTATCATCCATCCATCCATCCCTCTATCCATCCCTCTATCATCCATCCATCCATCCCTCCCTCTATCCCTCCATTCATCCCTCCATTCATCCCTCTATCATCCATCCATCCCTGCCTCTATCCCTCCATTCATCCCTCCCTCTATCCCTTCATTCATCCCTCTATCATCCATCCATCCCTGCCTCTATCCCTTCATTCATCCCTCCCTCTATCCCTCCATTCATCCCTCTATCATCCATCCATCCCTCCCTCTATCCCTCCATTCATCCCTCCATTCATCCCTCTATCATCCATCCATCCCTGCCTCTATCCCTCCATTCATCCCTCCCTCTATCCCTCCATTGATCCCTCTATCATCCATCCCTCCCTCTATCCCTCCATTCATCCCTCTATCATCCATCCATCCCTCTATCCCTCCATTCATCCCTCTATCATCCATCCATCCCTGCCTCTATCCCTCCATTCATCCCTCCCTCTATCCCTCCATTCATCCCTCTATCATCCATCCATCCATCCATCCCTCTATCCCTCCATTCATCCCTCTATCATCCATGCATCCATCCCTCCCTCTATCCCTATATTCATTCCTCCATTCATCCCTCTATCATCCATCCATCCCTCTATCCCTCCTTTCATCCCTCTATCCCTCCATTCATCCCTCCTTCTATCCCTCCATTCATCCCTCTATCATCCATCCATCCCTCTATCCCTCCATTCATCCCTCTATCATCCATCCCTCCCTCTATTCCTCCATTCATCCCTCTATCATCCATCTATCCATCCCTCTATCCCTCCATTCATCCCTCCTTCTATCCCTCCATTCATCCCTCTATTCATCCCTCTATCATTCATCCATCCCTCCCTCTATCCCTCCTTTCATCCCTCTATCCCTCCATTCATCCCTCTATCATCCATCCATCCCTCTATCCCTCTTTTCATCCCTCTATCCCTCCATTCATCCCTCTATCATCCATCCATCCCTCCCTCTATCCCTCCTTTCATCCCTCTATCCCTCCATTCATCCATCCATCCCTCCCTCTATCCCTCCTTTCATCCCTCTATCCCTCCATTCAGCCCTCCATCTTTGCAGCTGAATAACCTGCTTCTGGTGTCTCCCCTGCAGTATAGAGGTCAAGATAACAAAATCTTCCTATTGCTTTCAATAGAGGCAGTAGCTCAGTGGTTAGAGCTGCTGCCTTTGAAACAATGAACTCACAGCTCCACGAGTTCGAGTCCCGGCCGCCCCGAAAATCCAGAGCCGATGATAATTTAATTTAATTTATTCACTCCACTGAGGGGAGGAGCCGGGACATCAGCTGTGAGCCGCGGGAGTGCGGGACAGCCCTGATAAATCGTGCAAGTCCCGCAGAATCCGGGACGGTTGGGAGGTATGCATATGTGGGAACATGGAGCTGCAGGGTGAGTGCATATGTGGGAACATGGAGGTGCAGGGTGAGTGGCATATGTGGGAACATGGAGCTGCAGGGTGAGTGCATATGTGGGAACATGGAGCTGCAGGGTGAGTGCATATGTAGGAACATGGAGGTGCAGGGTGAGTGGCATATGTGGGAACATGGAGCTGCAGGGTGAGTGCATATGTGGGAACATGGAGGTGCAGGGTGAGTGGCATATGTGGGAACATGGAGCTGCAGGGTGAGTGCATATGTGGGAACATGGAGCTGCAGGGTGAGTGGCATATGTGGGAACATGGAGCTGCAGGGTGAGTGCATATGAGGGAACATGGAGCTGCAGGGTGAGTGCATATGTAGGAACATGGAGTTGCAGGGTGAGTGCATATGTGGGAACATGGAGCTGCAGGGTGAGTGCATATGAGGGAACATGGAGCTGCAGGGTGAGTGGCATATGTGGGAACATGGAGCTGCAGGGTGAGTGGCATATCTGGGAACATGGAGCTGCAGGGTGAGTGCATATGAGGGAACATGGAGCTGCAGGGTGAGTGCATATGTGGGAACATGGAGCTGCAGGGTGAGTGCATATGAGGGAACATGGAGCTGCAGGGTGAGTGCATATGAGGGAACATGGAGCTGCAGGGTGAGTGCATATGTGGGAACATGGAGCTGCAGGGTGAGTGGCATATGTGGGAACATGGAGCTGCAGGGTGAGTGCATATGTGGGAACATGGAGCTGCAGGGTGAGTGCATATGTGGGAACATGGAGCTGCAGGGTGAGTGCATATGTGGGAACATGGAGCTGCAGGGTGAGTGCATATGAGGGAACATGGAGCTGCAGGGTGAGTGCATATGTGGGAACATGGAGCTGCAGGGTGAGTGCATATGTGGGAACATGGAGCTGCAGGGTGAGTGCATATGTGGGAACATGGAGCTGCAGGGTGAGTGCATATGAGGGAACATGGAGCTGCAGGGTGAGTGCATATGAGGGAACATGGAGCTGCAGGGTGAGTGCATATGTGGGAACATGGAGCTGCAGGGTGAGTGCATATGTGGGAACATGGAGCTGCAGGGTGAGTGCATATGAGGGAACATGGAGCTGCAGGGTGAGTGCATATGTGGGAACATGGAGCTGCAGGGTGAGTGGCATATGTGGGAAGATGGAGTTGCAGGGTGAGTGGCATATGCGGGAACATGGAGCTGCAGGGTGAGTGGCATATGTGGGAACATGGAGCTGCAGGGTGAGTGGCATATGTGGGAAGATGGAGCTGCAGGGTGAGTGGCATATGTGGGAAGATGGAGCTGCAGGGTGAGTGGCATATGAGGGAAGATGGAGCTGCAGGGTGAGTGGCATATGTGGGAAGATGGAGTTGCAGGGTGAGTGGCATATGTGGGAACATGGAGCTGCAGGGTGAGTGGCATATGTGGGAAGATGGAGTTGCAGGGTGAGTGGCATATGTGGGAAGATGGAGCTGCAGGGTGAGTGGCATATGTGGGAACATGGAGCTGCAGGGTGAGTGGCATATGTGGGAACATGGAGCTGCAGGGTGAGTGCATATGTGGGAACATGGAGCTGCAGGGTGAGTGGCATATGTGGGAAGATGGAGTTGCAGGGTGAGTGGCATATGTGGGAACATGGAGCTGCAGGGTGAGTGGCATATGTGGGAACATGGAGCTGCAGGGTGAGTGGCATATCTGGGAACATGGAGCTGCAGGGTGAGTGGCATATGAGGGAAGATGGAGCTGCAGGGTGAGTGGCATATGTGGGAAGATGGAGTTGCAGGGTGAGTGGCATATGTGGGAACATGGAGCTGCAGGGTGAGTGGCATATCTGGGAACATGGAGCTGCAGGGTGAGTGGCATATGTGGGAAGATGGAGTTGCAGGGTGAGTGGCATATGTGGGAACATGGAGCTGCAGGGTGAGTGGCATATGTGGGAACATGGAGCTGCAGGGTGAGTGGCATATGTGGGAACATGGAGCTGCAGGGTGAGTGGCATATGTGGGAACATGGAGCTGCAGGGTGAGTGGCATATGTGGGAACATGAAGCTGCAGGGTGAGTGGCATATGTGGGAACATGGAGCTGCAGGGTGAGTGCATATGTGGTAAGATGGAGTTGCAGGGTGAGTGGCATATGTGGGAACATGGAGCTGCAGGGTGAGTGGCATATGTGGGAACATGGAGCTGCAGGGTGAGTGGCATATGTGGGAACATGGAGCTGCAGGGTGAGTGGCATATGTGGGAAGATGGAGCTGCAGGGTGAGTGGCATATGTGGGAACATGGAGCTGCAGGGTGAGTGCATATGTGGGAACATGGAGCTGCAGGGTGAGTGGCATATGTGGGAACATGGAGCTGCAGGGTGAGTGGCATATGTGGGAACATGGAGCTGCAGGGTGAGTGGCATATGTGGGAAGATGGAGTTGCAGGGTGAGTGGCATATGTGGGAACATGGAGCTGCAGGGTGAGTGGCATATGTGGGAACATGGAGCTGCAGGGTGAGTGGCATATGTGGGAACATGGAGCTGCAGGGTGAGTGGCATATGTGGGAACATGGAGCTGCAGGGTGAGTGGCATATGTGGGATCATGGAGCTGCAGGGTGAGTGGCATATGTGGGAAGATGGAGTTGCAGGGTGAGTGGCATATGTGGGAAGATGGAGTTGCAGGGTGAGTGGCATATGTGGGAACATGGAGCTGCAGGGTGAGTGGCATATGTGGGAACATGGAGCTGCAGGGTGAGTGGCATATGTGGGATCATGGAGTTGCAGGGTGAGTGGCATATGAGGGAAGATGGAGTTGCAGGGTGAGTGGCATATGTGGGAAGATGGAGTTGCAGGGTGAGTGCATATGATGGAAGATGGAGTTGCAGGGTAAGTGGCATATGAGGGAAGATGGAGTTGCAGGGTGAGTGGCATATGTGGGAAGATGGAGTTGCAGGGTGAGTGGCATATGAGAGCTGCAGACTGACAGAAGGATGTGAAGGGGTGCAGAGTGTTTGAGAGGGGTAAGTTGGGGTACAGGCAGGGTGAAATATGTGGGCAGGGTGTGTGACATATGGGGGTGTAGTGTGTGTGATATGGGGGTGCAGGCTGTATGGGGAGCAGGGTGTGTGACATATGGGGGTGTAGTATAATACAGGTGTGCTATATAGGGGGTGTAGTGATGTAGTATATTACAGGTGTACTATCTGGAGGTGTAGTATATTACAGGTGTGCTATATGGAGGTGTAATATATTACAGGTGTGCTATATGGAGGTGTAGTATATTACAGGTGTGCTATATAGGGGGTGTAGTGATGTAGTATATTACAGGTGTGCTATCTGGAGGTGTAGTATATTACAGGTGTGCTATATGGAGGTGTAGTATATTACAGGTGTAGTATATGGGGTGTAGTGATGTAGTATATTACAGGTGTATATAGGGGTGTAGTGATGTAGTATATTACAGGTGTACTATGTGGAGTTGTAGTATATTACAGGTGTGCTATATGGAGGTGTACTATATTACAGGTGTAGTATATGGGGTGTAGTGATGTAGTATATTACAGGTGTGCTATATGGAGGTGTAGTATATTACAGGTGTACTATATGGGGGTGTACTATATTACAGGTGTAGTATATGGGGTGTAGTGATGTAGTATATTACAGGTGTAGTATATAGGGGTGTAATGATGTAGTATATCGGAGGTGTATTATATAGTGGTGTAGTATAATACAGGTGTATATGGGGGTGTAGTATATTACAGGTATATGGAGGGAGTGTAGTATAATACAGGTGTATATGGGGGGTGTAGTATAATACAGGTGTAGTATATAGGGGTGTAGTGGTGTAGTTTATTACAGGTGTAGTATATAGCGGTGTAGTGGTGTAGTTTATTACAGGTGTAGTATATGGAGGGGGTGTAGTGATGTAGTATATTGGGTAGAACTGAGGTAATTATATTAGTCCGGCCCTCTAAACCAATCCCAATTTCTCATGCGGCCCCATGGGAAAATTAATTGCCCACCCCTGATGTAGAGGAAGGCTTTAGAAAACATTTTTTCCCCATTTGGAAGAAGTGGAACTTCTAAGCTGGTAAAGTGTATGGTCTATGTGCAAGGGCTTCCAAAAATTAGAAAGAGCCACTCTGATGCATCCTTGAACACATACAGAGTAGAGATGAGCAAACCTTTCAAAGTTCGGTTCACCGATCTTTACCGAGCTTCCCGGAGGCCACCGAACAGTTCGGTGAACATACTGAACCTATAGAATTCAATAGGAGGCCAAACTTATGTGTTGTAAAATGCTGTAGAGGGGGCTGTAAAAGAAAGAAAATAAAACAGGACATACTTACCGAGTATTTGGCGTGGCTATAACTACTTCCGTGGCTGTAACTGCTCCTGTGGTTTATTATCCCTCATAAATATTCACTGCTTTCCCTGCCCACCGGCGTCTCTAACTGGCTGCAGTCAGATTCCGTCCCCAGACAGCATCTGTGATTGTTGGTATCACAGACCCTGTTTGTGGGTCTATCATGGTATAAAATAAATGTAAATAAAATTGGCATAGGGTCCCCCTATGATACCAGCACAGATAAAGCCCATGGCTAGAGGCTACAGCCCCCGGCCATGCACTTATCTTGGCTGTGTATCAAAATAAGAGGAACCACAAGCTTTTTTTGTGTCTGAGACCCCCCATTACTAATCTATAAGTGAAAGCAAATAAAGAGGGTATTTTTTGTAATTTATTTCAAATAAAGGATTTTTTCGGTATTTGTGTTTATTTACTTTCATTTACAGATTAGTAATTTGGGGGGGTCTCCTAGATGCCTGCAATTACTAATCTAGGGCTTAGTGGCAACTGTAGGTTGTTATTAACTTTTTATTACCCCGATTGCCACCACACCAGGGCAATCAGGAAGAACTGGATAAAGTGATGTGACTGTCACATCTAAAGCATGCAACAATTATGGGCAGCTGCAAACTGCTATTTTTAGGCTAGGGGGCCAATAAGCATGGGTCTTCCCTGCCTGAGAATACCAGCTCCCAGCTGTCAAGCTTTACCTTGGCTGGGTATGAAAATTGGGGGGATTTAAAGCCGTTTTTTAAAATTATTTATTTAAATAGTTAAATTTGATGGATTTGAATCTTCATTCAACCTTAGAACTATGAAACTATGAATGTGTGTAATTAAATATAATAGACAAGACAATAACTTTTATTAACCTGAAGAACAAATTGGAAAAACACTGCAGAAAAATTAAGTTCACAATAGCATTGACGGTTTGACAAGAAGATGTCACATATGAGGCCATTGTGGATTCTTTTACCTTCATAGTAATGACTTTTGCATACATGACTAATAATGCTATGCAAGATCCAGACTGTGTGAGTGACTAATTGGAACTCCTTGATTTTTAGTTGCACCCTTGCTGAATCTTCTTATAATGATGAATATGTACATAGTGTCGGACATATCATTGGAGCAACCTGTGCAACCGCACAGTGGCCCAAGAGGTTGGGGGGGGGGGGGCGGGGGGCATTTATACCTCCAAAGCAGGTGGAGTTGTGCATTTTGATGAGCTCTTGGGCTGCAAAGGGCCCAGATACTGTTCTTGCACAGGGGCCCTTTTCTGTCCATGTCTGCCAGTGCATATATATATATATATATATATATATATATATATATATATATGATATGTTCACACAGGGTGGTTTCTTTTCTGCAGCAACACGTTTTTCTGCTTTTTTATGCATTGTCATTGCATTTTCTTAAAAGGGTGGTTCACCCATATTTTTTATTGTCTAGTTCGATATATTAAGAAACAATGTTTCTCTCAAATACCTTGTGTTGGCAATAGTGCCTGTGAGAGTTGCTATTGCAGTCCGCTGTTGCCCGCTCCGGTGATGTCACGTCAAGTTCCGCACACGTCACATCCCTGCGGCCGGCTGCAGTCTTCCTGACTTACTGAGCTGTGGGCGGTGTTTCCGGACACATCACATCCCTGCGGCCGGCTGCAATCTTCCTGACTCACTGGACTGTGGGCGGTGTTTCACCACTTGTCACAGCGCAGCGCGTCTCCTGCTTGCAGCGTTCTGCTGTGAGGGAGGAGGGAGCAGATGGGCTGTGACAGCGGTGAAACACCGCCCACAGCTCAGTGAGTCAGGAAGATTGCAGCCGGCCGCAGGGATGTGATATGTGCGGAACTTGACGTGATGTCACCGGAGCGGGGAACAGCGGTCTGAAATAGCGCCTCTCACAGGCACTATTGCCAACATAAGGTATTTGAGAGAAACATCGTTTCTCAATATAATATCGAACTAGACAATAAAAAAATATGGGTGAACCACCCCTTTAACTATTCATTTGAAAAGGTGGAAAAATGCTGCAAATAAGCTGAAAGAGTTAACATGCTGCAGATATGAAAAACATGCAGATGACATTTTACAAATCCCAATCATTATACTGGGACTGGGAAACACTGCACTTTTTTTTTTTTTGCTAAATAACATATAGAAAAAATGCTACAAATACCCAACGTGTGAGCAAGTCCTAAGTTTCTCCCACCTTTATTGATAACTTGTTTCCAGATAAAATACATCTATTTGTTTTTCACACAACTTCAATAGGAGGCCATGTGAGAAATGAATTCCACAGAATATGAACAGGGTTTTCTTTGCCCTTTCTAGTTAGATTCCATAGAAATGTACAAATCGATTATTTACTGTATTCATTTAGATACTTCCAGTAACTTGTATAGGTGATCCATGTTTTACCCTTAATGATGTGGAGATTATATCACTGAGTATATACTGATTGATACTGTTAAGTCTAGGTTCACACATCAGTTTTTTGGCACCAGGCACAATCCGGTGTGTGCCTGATGCAACGGATCTGGCGTAAAATATGCAAAAAATTGATGCACCGGATTCTTTTTTTGACGCATCCGGTAATCCGGTATACCTGATCCGTCAAAAAACAGATCCGGCACATCCGTTTCTGCATCCGTTTCATCCGTTTTTTTGCTGGATCCATTTTTTTACAATGCATTGGAGCATGCTGTTTAAAAAAAGGGATCCGGCGGCCGCATCCATTTTTTGCCGCATTACGCTGGATCCGGCGTCCATAGGCTTCAATTGTAAATCACGCCGTGTTGAGCCGTATCCGGCGCAATGCGGTTGTTTGTTAGAGACAAAAAACGTTACAAGAGACGTTCCATCCGGCCGCCGCATTAGCCAATTACGACGGATCTAGCAAAAGCCGGATGCAATGCAAGGCCATCAGGCACAATCTGGTGCTAATACAATCAATGGGGATAAAACAGATCCGGCGCCGGATCCGTTTTATCCCTTTTTTTCCGGATTGTGCCTGATGGAAAAAAACTGATGTGTGAAAGTAGCCTAAAGGTGGCTTTACACGCTACGAGATCGCTAAAGCGATTTCGTTGTGGTCACGGAATTTGTGACGCACATCCGGTCGCTTTAGCGATGCCGTTGCGTGTGACACCTATGAGCGATTTTGAATCGACGCAAAAACGTTCAAAATCGCTCATGGGGGACATGGGTGTCCCTTCCCAATTATCGTTGCTGCTGCAGTAACAATGTTGTTTGTCGCTCCTGCGGCAGCACACATCGCTCCGTGTGACACCGCAGGAACAACAAACATCTCCTTATCTGCATCCACCGGAAAAGTAGGAAGGAAGGAGGTGGGCGGGATGTTCCGGCCGCTCATCTCCTCCCCTCCTTTTCTATTGGGCGGCGGTTCAGTGATGCTGCTATGATGCCGCTGTGACGCTGAACAAACCGCCCCCTTAGAAAGGAGGCGGATCGCCGGTCACAGCGACGTCGCTGCACAGGTATGTGCATGTGACGCTGCCACAGCGATAATATTCGCTACGGCAGCAATCACCACATATCGTTACAACGATGGGGGCGGGTGCTATCGCACTCGACATCGCTAGCAATTGCTAGCGATCTTGTAGCGTGTAAAGCCACCTTAAGTCTATGTTCATACAGTGACATTTTGCTTTTTTTCTGCAGCCAAACCTGATTTCTTGGTAGTAAAAAAAGCTGCAATTTTTGCAGTATTTTTCCTGCTTTTTTGCGGCGTTTTTGTTGCATTTTTTATGTGTTTTTCCTGTGGTTTTTGCTACATTTTTCCTATTTTTTTGCTGCATATGTTGCTTTTAGTTTTCTTCTGCGTTTTGTGTATGTCATTTGTCTATAGTACATGTTTAAATAAAGTTAGTTCATTCACCAAAAAAGCTGCAAAAACGCACCAAAAAAAAAGCAGTTTGTACCTGCGGATATATCCGCAGGTGCATCCGCAGGTTTCGCAGCTGCTCCCTGGAATCTGCAGCTATTTTTAGCTGCGGTAGTACAGCGAAATAGCTGTGGTAAACCTGCGGACATTCGTGCGGCTTAGGCTACTTTCACACATCTGGTTTGAGCACTGCGGCTCAATCCGGCTGTGAAACCTATGCAACGGATGCGGCGAAAACACTGCATCCTTTGCATAAGTTTTTACATGCGGCCGGTCCGTTTTTTTCCGGTTGCGGCACGCTACTGAGCATGCGCAGTGGAAAAAAACGCATGCGGCGGCCGGATGCGTTTTTTTCTGCATCGCGCCACATCCGGCGTCCATAGGCATGCATTGAAAATGCGCCGCAGTGGCTGGATGTGGCGCAATGCGGGTTTTTTTTGCCGGAGCAAAAAACGTTGCAGGCAACGTTCCATCCGGCCGTGGCATCGGCTAAATTTGCCGCATGCGGCAAAAACCGGACCGAACGCAAGCCCATGCGGCACAATACGGCACTAATGTAAGTCTATGCAAAAAAAACGCAACCGGCGGCAAAAAAAACGGTTGCGGTTTTTCTGCAGAACGCCGTATTGTGCCGCAGAGCAAAAACCGGATGTGTGAAAGTAGCCTTACCTGCGGAAGTTCCGGTCCTATCTCCATAGTGGAGAGCCGGGATTTCTGCAGGTAATTCCGCAGAAAGAATTGACATGCAATTACGTGCGGCTGCGGGACATCCGCAGCATATTCCGCAGCCGCACGTATCTGCAGCATGGACACAGTACTCCCCATGTCCCATAGGATAACATGGGGAGTGTCTGTACATGCTGAAACCTGCGGATTTATCTGTAAAATCCAGAAAATCCGCGGATTTTCTGCAGATAAATCCGCAGGTTTAATCTCCCGTGGGTACATAGCCTTACTGCTTTCAAGTGAAAAACAGGAGCAAAAATGCTAAAAGAATTAACAAAAACGCAGAAAAATTTCCATTTCAGACAGGAAGAAAGCAGCCGTGTGTCTATGGGCATGAGATTTGTGGAATCTCTTAGGTTTTGCAGATACTGTAGAAAGCAGATTTTTTTATTAGCATGAATTTGCATAAAACCAATGAAAAAACATGCAAAAAATGAAGCAAAAATAAACTGTATGAACATAGCCTTACTGCAAGGAAAATTATAATACATAGGCAATGTCTGCCATTCGAAGGGATGGTCCAAGAAAAAGGATGTATTTAGCTCAACAGAATGTTGCAAAATAAGTACATTTAGTAATATAACTATATAGAAAATGTAGTGTCTGTAATTAAGCATCATACATTGGCATCAGGGTTTATTTTTTTTCTCCTAAATTCTGTGTCTATCTTCATTGGACAGACATGGACACATATGAGCAGTGGCAGCCATTGTCTCTGACTCTCCTCAGGGGCAGGAAATCAGCTAAAATGGGTGAGAATAGAATTTTTGACCATTCAGCAATAATAGAGCTACTTAAATTCATGATTTAAAGTGTTATAAACCTTGGGAAGAAAATAATATACATTCTTTAGGTTGATGAAAAGAAGGGGAGATGGAAGGAGGTGTAGCTACAGGAGCAGACTACATGACGTTTGCATGGAGTGGGTAACAGGGTGTCATGAGTGTGTCACAGCTTTATGTGATCTGGGATCAGAAGGTGACGGCGTGTTGTTGATTGCAGATCCGGTTTAGTGCCCACTCATCGTTTTACTCTGAATAGGAGCTTAATTCCTACCAGTACTGAAGGGGTTAAGGTTCATTTCTATCCTGCAGTGATCTAACAGGTAGTTGTAATCTCAGCTGCAGCCACTCCCTTCTACTATGATGGCTATAGCTCATACCTATGCTGTCCACTTGGAAGGAGCCAGTCTATGGAGAAAGCTGAAGTGTCACTTCAGTTGCAGCTGAGACATTCCTGCTGGAGTGTTATTTGCTGTGTCTTTCCCCACCTGTTTGTTTTTCCTACCTCGTGTTGTCTTATTGCAGTGGTGAGACTTGGGTCTAGCTGGCCGTCTCGAATCAGGGTGACTTCATGGCCAGCGAGGGCCTAGGCAAGTGGTCGGCAAACGGAAGGGATGGACCTGGCTAGGGACATTATGGAGTGCAGTAATCAGCCTCAGGTGAGTTTTAGGAGGTGACCCCGCTTCCCTCTGCCTAGTGGCAGGTCCTTCCGTTGTATTGTTACCCTCGGACCTGGAGTGGCAGGTGCAGTCACATCATGGCACAGGGAGACACATCAAGAAGTTGCTAAGTTACTTTATTGTTTTATTTTCAATGCGTTTATTGGAACATTTTTAAATGTTCAAGAAATTTAGTTTATGAACCTCATTCTTACTTTGGTGTGGACTATATTATTAACCTCCTTTAAAAGTCTCTTTTAGGACTAAAATGGGCTTAAAGTGAACCTGTCACCACATTTTCGGCCTATCAGCTGCGGCCACCACCACTGGGCTCTTATATACAGTATTCTACCATGCTGTATATATAAGAGCCCAGGCCACGCTGTATAACATAAAAAACACTTTATAATACTCACCTAGAAGGTCGCTCTGGAGCACAGCAGTCGTATGGGTGGCACCGTTCTCTGGGACCGGCACCTCCCCTTTCGGCCATCTTGGTCTTCCTTATTCTGAAGCCGCGGTGCATGACACTTCTACGTCGTACACACGCGCCGGCATTGAGGTCCTGCGCAGGCGCACTTTGATTCAGTAGTTGCAGTAGCATGGGTCACATTATACAGTAGCATTGAGCAGAGTAACAGTGAATCCAGCACTCGGGTGAGATAAACACTATAAAGTAGCAGCTTCTCTGCCCCACCTTCTGATTCTCTCTTCTTTCCCCTTTCTCTTTACATAGATTTTAGTAGGCTGCAGTAATGTGATCCCTCAGTGATCTGGAAGTCCCTTTTGTCATGAACAAGGTGGTTTTTAGCAGAGTGAATGATGAGCTCAGGATAAAGGGCATAAAGAGAAATGACTTATAAGTGGTTAACAAAATATTTTTCTCTGATACGTTACAAAGTTCTTTATATTCGCTTGTGCTATTATTTTATACATTTGTTTAAATTAAAGTGACTATTTCAAGTTTTAACATGAATTCTCAAAGATATGACTTATCAGTAAAGAACAAAACCTTTTTCGCTCCTGATTACAAAGTTATTTTTATATATATATATATTCCATTTAAGGGCGTGGCTGCGCATTCTTCTGAAGTTCTGGCTGCACTGTGGCTCCCAGCTCCATTCGCTTCCATGGAGGCAGGTTTTTTGGTGAATAACTGTAAAAAGCGGGGTTAAAATTTCCCCTCAAAACATAGCCTATGACGCTCTCGGGGTCCAGATATGTGAGTGTGCAAAATTTTGTGGCTGTAGCTGCGACGGTGCAGATGCCAATCCCGGACATACACACATACACACACATACACACATACATACACACATTCAGCTTTATATATTAGATATATATACTTGCTGTAGTACCCGGCATTGCCCGGGATAGTTGCTGTCTCTCTGTCTCTCTCCCAGTCTCTGTCTCTCTCTGTCTGTGTCTGTTTGTCTCTATTTCTTTGTCTGTCTCTTTCCCTGTCTGACTCTCTATCTCTGTCTCTTTGTCTGTCTGTCTCTTTCCCTATGTTTCTCTCTCTCTTTCCCTGTCTATCTCTGTCTGTCTCTTTTCCTGTCTTTCCCTTTCTGTCTCTTTCCCTGTCTGTCTCTTTTCCTGTCTTTCCCTGTCTGTCTCTTTCCCTATCTGCCTCTGTCTGTCTCTTTCCCTGTCTGTCTTTTTGTCTGTCTCTTTCTCTGTGTCTATCTGCGTCTGTCTCTTTGTCTATCTCTCTTTCCCTGTCTGTCTCTGTCTGACTCTTTCCCTGTCTCTGTCTGTCTCTTTTCATGTCTGGCTCTGTCTGTCTCTTTGTCTGTCTCTGTGTCTGTCTCCTTCCCTATCTGTTTATGTCTCTGTCTGTTTGTCTCTTTCCCTGGCTTCATTATGACACACCAACATTCTTCTGAAGTTCTGGCTGCATTGTGGCTTCCAGCTCCACTGACTTTAATGGAAGCGGGTTTTTTGGCGAATAACTGTAAAGTGCGGGGTTAAATTTTCCTCGTAAAACATAGTCTATGACGTTCCCTGAGTCTGTTCAACATTTTGTGTTTGCAAATACAACATTGCGCATTCCTTTAGCGGACACACACACACACACACATACAATCAGCTTTTTTTTTTATATAGATCTATATAAATATAAATATATATATATATATATATATATATATGTGTGTGTTTGTATATATTGGGGCATGTATTGCATAATTGTTTGGAAGATCCTTTTGCAGCATAAGTAAAGTTCATGTATAATGCACAAGTATAATGTAACAATAATATAAAGGGGTCAATAAATAATAGCAGAGGAGCATTTGTTTACATATGCAACATCCAGATAGAAAGGATACATTCATAAATCTCTTAGTAGGAAAAGGGATATTATTGACATTTTCAAAGTAGACCGTGCTGTTATAGAAAGGAAGCAGCTCCACAGCGGAATAGTACTTTTTACTTTGACGCGTTTCGAGCCCATTTTCAAAAACAAATCTCGGTGGCTTTATCTCACAAATCAATCATGCATAAGATATAAAGAAGTGAACAGCCTCAAACCTACCCTTCACTAATTAAAGGGAACATTTTGCATCCTGGTATATATGATTCTAATGAATGGATAAAGGGTAATGCCTGCCACTTACATAGTGCCCTCTCTTCTCGCTGGCAGTGATTTATGTGACTGGTTTGCACAGTAGCACTTTGCGTTTCCCTCTCTGAATTCTCCATCTGTTGAAAATAATCTCCCTATTATTATTATTACCCGGACGCTCTGTAACAAGATGAGTTTATAAGATTGTTATCTCTGTGAATGGGTCATACACGCGGTTACAGAGTGCAGGATTCTGGCTCCATACACACACACCATGCACCTGTTATTCACGTGCTGGCGGCCCGCTATATAAACTGAATTACATTGTACAGATATGTGTATGTATAAGTAAACAGGAATACCCCCATGGATGAGAGTGGCACTGCTGCTGGAAGGAAGCAGATACTTCTAATCGTGCACACAAGGCAACATGATGCTTAGATGGGATCCATTCTTACAGTTACAGACGTGCGAGTCAAGAAGGAAATGTAACGGCAAAAGTCACACTCAAGAATGGGTTTGTTTGACTTTGACATTGAGACAATAAGAAGTTTCTGGAAAGTTCTTTCTTGGAATGTTCTTTCCAAGAAAGATCATTCGAAAATTGGATGAAAAATGTAAAAGTGGCCAATGTTTCCAGGTGATGATGGCGTCTTATCAGTCGACTAAAACAATCGGTTCCATGTGATGAAAGTTTTGCTGGTTGAAAAAGTTTTAAGTTTTATTATTTTTAGCTTAATATGTTAAGGCTACTTTCACACATCCGGCTTGAGCTCTGCGGCTCAATCCGGCTGTGCAAGCTATGCAACGGATGCGGTGAAAACACCGCATCCTTTGCATAAGTTTTTCCTTTGCGGCCAGTCCGGTTTTTGCCGCTTGCGGCATGCTACTGAGCATGCGCAGTGGCAAAAACCGCATGCGGCGGCCGGATGCGGTTATTGCCGCATCCGGCCGACATAGGCATGCATTGAAAAATGCGCCGCATCGGCCGAATGCGGCGTGATGCGGGTTTTTTTGCCGCACGAAAAAACGTGCCAGGCAACGTTCCATCCGGCCGCCGCATCGGCTAAATCTGCCGCATGCGGCAAAAACCGGACGGAACGCAAGGCCTTGCGGCACAATGCGGCACTAATTAAAGTCTATGCAGGAAAATCGCAACCGGCAGCAAAAAAAAACGGTTGCGATTTTCCTGCAAAGTGCCGGATTGTGCCGCATAGCAAAAACCGGAGGTGTGAAAGCAGCCTAATACAGTGTGTATGGGCACCTTAGCAGCATTGTTAGGGTGAACTCTTACAAAGTTCCACGTGCTGCCTACTGCCTGATTCTAATTGGTGTGGATCGAGTGCATGCTTGAAAAATGAGATTAGACACACAGTCGGATATTCATCTTTCCTCGACCAAAGTCGGCCCAGACTGCTTTATTTCAACTGAAACATGCCCTGATATAACCTTGGAAAGGCACACTATAAAGAAAAAGACATGGATCGCACATCCCAAAAACTACAATGATCTAAAGCCGTTACGCAAAGAATTAAATAGAACATGAGGTTCTTTGTTACCATTCTGATCAGATTGTATTAAGCCCACTGCCACGTCACGGTGAACCTCTGAGTGGGTCCCTATTCTAAATCTTATAGTGCGGCACTGTGCACTAACCGCTGCTGCAGCGACAAAGCACCAGCAGAGCAGGTGACCTGGTGCCTCACAGCACCCATGCTGCAAGGTGAAGCCCCCGTGGCTCCAGGCCCCACCACCCCACTGACACGACAGCGGCCAGCACACAGTGAGAGGAGCTGTGCACTCACCTCCCACTGGCTCCCATATGTGAACTGGGAGCAAAAAAAAAGGCTGACCCCTCTTGCAGTCTCCTGCTGATTAAAATCACCTGTGCCAAATGGAGGGAGTGCAGATCCAAGCAAAAAAGTAGAGGGGGATAAAATGTTGAATAACACACTATAAAGAAAAAGACACGGATCGCACAACCCAAAAAATACAATGATCTAAAGCCGCTAGGCAAAGAATTAAATAGAACATGAGATTCTTTGTTACCATTCTGATCAGATTGTATTAAGCCCACTGCCACGTCACGGTGAACTTCTTGAGTGGGTCCCTATTCTAAATCTTATAGTGCTGCACTGTGCACTAACCACCGCTGCAGCGACAAAGCGCCTTTTTTTGCTCCCAGTTCACATATGGGAGCCAGTGAGAGGTGAGTGCACAGCTCCTCTCACTGTGTGCTGGTACTGTGTGCTGGCCGCTGTTGTGGTGGTGTCGTGTCAGTGGGGCGGTGTGGCCTGGAGCCACAGGGACTTCGCTTTGCAGCATGGGTGCTGTGAGGCACCAGGTCACCTGCTCTGCTGGTGCTTTGTCGCTGCGGCGGTGGTTAGTGCACAGTGCCGCACTATAAGGTTTAGAATAGGGACCTACTGAAAGGTTCGCCATGACGTGGCAGTGGGCTTAATACAACCTGATCATAATGGTAACAAAGAATCTCATGTTCTATTTAATTTTTTTGTCTGACGGGTTTAGATCATTGTATTTTTGGGATGTGCGATCCATGTCTTTTTCTTTATAGTGTGTTATAACCTTGGAAAGGGGCATATCCGGATGTGTTCATTGGTCAGTGGGTTGAAAAATATGTCAGTCCATGAGCTGATTGGTGGGCGTCATCGTAGGCAGGTCTATGATGTCATTGGACGGATCGATGGTGATGAGAGGGACGTCATCTGGTGGATCCATGCTGATGGGAGAATCTATGATGTCATTGGTGGCCATCTTAGTTATATTTGAAAACCTGGCTCATGTAAGGCAAATTGACACATTTCCCACAATCCCTTGTCAAGAGGTAAATCAAGTATTTAATCTAATGGCTCTCCTCAACACATTGTGCCTGGCAATTCTCAAACTGAAGCGTCCACCCTTATATATGTACTTTGCTTCCATTTACAAGATGGGATCTGGAGAATGCAATTCAAATGAGCAAAAAACGTCTTAATTGTCTGTAGTCCGAATTATGAGTCATATATCTGCATACATGCAAAGTAGTCCTAGAATGTCTTATGAGAAGTCTTATAAAGTCTGAGTGCAGATATAGGTGCGGTACATAGTGCAAACGCCATGTTGGGTATTGCTATTTTGGATATCTTCATATCTTCCTATCCATAACAGAAGTTATTGCCTTTTCACAGGATAGGCGATAACTTCTATATTGAGTGAATGTGCAACCCTAAAGCGGGCTTTACACGCTACGATATCGTTAATGATTTATCGTCGAGGTCACGATGTTTGTGACGCACATCCGGCGTCATTAATGATATCACAGCGTGTGACACTTATGAGCGACCTTAAACGATCGCAAAAGCGGTCAAAATCGTTTGTATTTTTCTTGCTTTGGCAACACTAATTGTATTTTGGTCCTGCCAATAAAGCATATTTCAATTTGAATTTGAGAGACACAGAGAGAAACAGAGAGAGAGACAGAGAAACAGAGAGAGAGAGACAGAGAGAGACACAGAGAGAGAGAGAAAGAGACAGAGAGAGACAGACAGAGAGAGAGACCGAGAGAGAGAGAGACAGAGAGAGACAGAGAGAGACACAGAGAGAGACAGAGAGAGAGACAGAGAGAGACA